>NC_057743.1:36700564-36738989 GCF_004010195.1 Chiloscyllium plagiosum | reverse complement strand
CCCCACTCTGGCCTATCACCCTCACCTTGACCTCCTTCCACCTATCGATTTCCAACGCCCCTCCCCCAAGTCCCTCCTCCGTACCTTTTATCTTAGCCTGCTGGACACACTTTCCTCATTCCTGAAGAAGGGCTCATGCCCGAAACATCGATTCTCCTGCTCCTTGGATGCTGCCTGACCTGCTGCGCCTTTCCAGCAACACATTTTCAGCACTCGGGGACAAACAGGATCAGCAGGTCCGTATGACAGAAGACCCGGGAGTGGGTCCTGCAAGTCTGGAGAGACCAGTCTGAGGACCCTACACTCAGTCAGTTGGGGGCTGTGCATTGTTGATCAGTGTCCAAATGCTAGGCTTCCACTTACAGAAGCTCATACACCAGAAAGATAAAGGAGAAGGAACATTGGTCATCAGTCAGGGCCTGTCCATTCCAGTTAGTGAGGGGGGAAAGCATGGGCAGTGCTGGGGGGCAGCTCAATGAAAATCAAGGTAGATTATAGGGAGCTCTGCTGCATTGAAAATATTGGGCATTGGAGGCAGCTTGCTGAGTTTCAAAAGGAACAATAATTATGAAAGAGCTCAGTGTGTAAAGGTGGGGGGAGAGGTTTCTTGTGATGTAGTGAAAGTGTTAGGGAAAGAAGTAAATTATGCAGTTTTGGAGTAACTCCAAAACTCAACCTTTCTTACCACAGCATCCCAGTTGAACCGGCTTGTAGCTCAAGGTACACCCACCTGCAGCGGTCACTTTCCCTCTCCTGTCTTGTCTCAATATCTGCTGACTCAGGGAGGTACACTCAAAGGGACAGAGTTGCACAGGTTCAAGGAAACCTTGTAAAGTAGAGATCCTGCTGACTACGCCAATTGTTGGGGTGCAAGTAATTCTTATGTCAAATGGTTTAAAACAAAGTTGTCAGGAGCAATTGCCTTGAGCAATTAACTAGCTTTCATTCATAGCCAAGGGGAATACGTCTTCATTCAAAGAAGTCCGATGTATTCCAAAGAAAGACAGAATGTTACAAGTTATATAGTATAACATAAGCCCACTGCCAATTAATCATGCAACCTAGGGGCAGTAGTAAGGTTCCCATACATTGTCCAGACTTAAATCCCTTAATGTCTACAAAACTGAATGTTACCTTATACTGCAAGTTCAGCTTGGCAAAAACAACCGATAAAGGACAGAGGGAAACAATACTTCATTCTATGAAGCAGAACTGTCTAAGGGGCCAAAGGAGCAGCGCTAGACTGCAGGTGCAAGGTCAGGCTATCCAGACAGAGGTCCTCAGCCAGGGCTCACATAGCATTTTGCTAGCAGGCTACATTATACTGCAAACATTGCTTTGTGACAAAATGGCTTCCACACAGTTTTGTGTCAATTTTGGCCAAATTCTCCCACAGGTAGTGTCCCAACCTCTGAGCCAGGAGGCCTGCATTCAATTCTCACCCGTGTGTGTTAATATCTCAGGACAGAGTGATCAGGAAATATCTATGGGCGGGGGGAGGGGGGTAGAGACAAAAGTGAAGTGGAGGACGTGGTTTACTGCAGTGGAGGGGGTCATTGCCTTAATTTCGATGGCTAGGGGAGGTGGTGCTGTACGATGAAAGTGTCGGGCCAGGGCTCAGGCTAATATTAGGAGATCAAGTCACAATTCAAAGAGGTGTGTGGGAACGTGTAGAAGCTCAGTATTGATAGGGTCCACAGGAAAGAAAGGAACATGGAATGTATTAACTCTGGAAGTCCAACTGGAAAAGAACATCATTAATCATTGAACATCTAAATGGAGTCATTACTCGTGCTGTATATAAGCTAGTCCCTGCCTGGGACAAACAGTTTTGCAGACCCACCCCTGGGGCTGATTTATCTTTTTTCTTCTTTCTCACATTGAGAAGTGGCATCGCACAAAACTGAACAAGTTTCTTTTTCCCTTCACCAAATTATGGTGGTTTTTCATTCATAACCACACTCACGGAGCCAACTGAATAGGTACATGCAAAGACCATGAGAGACAATGAAAACTATCAAAAGATAAGGGCGGGGGTGGTGGCGGTGGTGAAATAGAGAGAGCAGGAAGGGGCTAAATCAAAATGGAATTGAGTGGAGGGAATGTCAGGGGAGATGTGAAACATATTCGGCTGGCTCAAAACTGCAAGTAGATCCCAATGGATTTCAAATCCTTCATCTTAACCACTTGGCCATGTCTACAGGGCAGTCCTGATGAAGGGTCCTGACTAAAAACATTGACTGTCCTGCTCCCCTGATGCTGCTTGACCTGCTCTGCCTTTCCAGCGCCACATTTTATCAACTCTGACTTCCAGCAGCTGCAGTCCTTACCATCGACAGGGCAGCTACTTTTTTATATCCAGAAGTGCTCTTACACACAACTGAATACTTTTTTTCCCCACCACCAATTCACCATGACTTTGTTTTACACTATTAACCATCATCAGTAAAAGACCCGTGCAACCAATTGTATATTTACAAGCAAAGTGTGTTGCAGGCAATGTGAACCATTAAAACTGAGGGAGAAGGGTAGGGAAAACCAGAAGAAGTTTAAAATAGAGCTGGAGGGTGAGATAAAGCACTGTATCCCATATGACGCCCCCCTCTTTCTGAAGGCATCGAGAGCATTGATGAACACCATGTGCTCTCACTCCATGGACACCCTGGCACAGGTGTAACAGGGGCAGAAAGTTGGCAGAGATGACCTCCTCCACAGCCCAGATCAGTTTACGCCAGCTTGGCCAGGTCCAGGACAGACCCATGAGGAGATCCTCTGATCTGCCACACCCCTCTGCACCAGGTGCCCAAAGATCAGGAGCATCAGGGCTGAAATGCAACTAAAAACACAACAAAAGGTTTTTCAAATAGCTAAAAGCGGGCTGCAATCCCCACAACCAATATGTACATGGTCTACGGGCTAAAGCAAAATGGAGTTGGAGGGGAAATAAAGCACTGTACTCCCTGTGATGCTCACCTTACTCTGATGGCATCGAGGGATTTGACGGACACCATCTGCTCTCACTCTCTCTAAGGAAATGGTATGGACGATTGGGACAAAGGGTTTGTTTCCGTGCTATACATGACTATGGCTCTATGACACTATGACACCTGGGCATGAATGTAACCGTGGAAGTGGGGCAGACAGTCGGCAGGTGTGAACCCCTCCACAGCCCTGGAGCTGCTTTATTTTCTTTTTAATCAATCTGTTCAGGGCTCGGTCTGCCTTTGATCTTATATCTGGAAGTGCTCTTGCACACAACCAAACGGCTTTTCCATTACCAAATCACCGTGACTTTTTTTGTCCGTTTTTAACTATTAGCTGCCACCAGTGAAACACCCATGTAGCCAATTAGACATTTACAGCAAAACCTATTACTGGCAGTGCATACCATTGAAAGTCAGGGAGGGGTATGGAGAGAGGCTAAATCTAAACAGAGTTGGAGAGGGAGATTTTCCCTACCATTTCAGGAGAGTGTTGCAAAGATTCCCGGCTCTCTGAGAGTAAACTACCCCCAGTTACAAGCTGCCAGTAGTTAGCATCAACAACAGAAACAAGAAAAAGCTGTGATAGAAAACAATATAAGGGTCTTGTGGCTCAGTGACGATGTCCTTACGTCTGAGCTACAAGGCCTGGGTTCGTGTCCCTCCAGTTCTAGAGGTGTATAGTAAAATCTCTGATTAGGGGAAAACAAAATCTAGAAAACAATCCTTTCACACATTGTGAATGAAGCCATCTTGTCTGTGAACAATGTTCACATAAAATAATGGTTGTCCACCCTAGTCCAACACCAGCATCTCCACGTCAAATATAAGATGTGATATTTTGATTATTGAAACTTTCTTCAGGAGATTAGTTTCCACATGTTAAAAGTTTAATGATTTCTTGTTTCTTTATAAAATATAATCAATCTACAAACACGTGGGAGCATTGATTTTCCTCTCAGGTCCCCCCAGATACCCTATGCTCAACAAGTTGAGCAAACTGTTTGAACCAGTTCCAGTGGAGAGAGATCTCTGCAGTCTAACAATGTGACAAACAGCACTATACTTGGTTGCTATACAAAAGCAAAATCTCAGTGAGTACAAACATATCTGTCAGCACTCAGTTCACCACTTTTATAACAGGTCAGGAAGGGACGGGAAAAATGAAGGGGATTTGCCTGCTAATTAGTATGGATATTTTTCTTTCTCTCATATCGCATGCTGCCCCCTGAATCTTACAGGATAAGAATTATTAATGTGTGATAAAAGATAAGCTTCCTAATGGGTGACTTTATTCCTGCGCTATGTACACAATTAATACTTTGGCCTCTTATCTGTTACATGTAAGATAACTACGGAGTCACTTGGCTTTCTGAACAAAATATATCAAACAAACAACCCATATCTAACCACAACCATTTACCTGACTATCAACCCTGAAGCAGTGTGCATTCAGAGCTTAGAGATGCATCAGTATAAAAACACTCATGATCCAGCACGATGCTATAATTAAAGTTGGTAGTTTGAAAGACTTTTACCATCTTGGTTACCAGATGTGGGTGTTGCCAGGTATGGTAGCATTCACTGCCTGCCCTGAACTGCCATTGTGAAGATGGTAGTGAACTATGTTCTTGAATCTTGAGCTGCGATCCTTGTGGTGAGGTGCACTCTCCATGCTGTTAGAATGGGACCTCCAGTGATTTGACGTGGGATTGCTGACGTCCTGGACAAGAAATCCAATCAGATGGTCTGGCAAATTTGGGGTCAGGTTCAGGTTAGTGTCCCTTCACAATATAACGGACGTTATATTGTTTAATGGTCAGTGAGCAGGCAGAGTAACAGTGTCCTTTGCAGGGGAAAGACCTCCATGTCTCAGATGAGTATCTATCTCTCAGGGTCGAGTACAGAAGAGTCTGTTCACAAGTTGATTTGTTTGCTAGTGAGAACTGGACAATGTCAAGCAGCTATCTGTAAGTACAGGAAATGTTCACACATTGGGTCTTTAAATTTACACCCCGGTATAGGATTGTGTTAATAAGAACAAGTGTTTGTAAGTTGAATGTTTGTGAGTCAGGGATGTAATGTATCTCCATATGCTTGTTGGTCCAAGGACTGGTTACCATATCACTATTGCTTCACATGCCTCTGATTTTTGCAGGCATGGACTCTCCTGTTCAAGAAGGTGTGGTTAGGTAAATGAACCGAGTAAAACAATAGATTTAACTGGAAGAGAAACTTCTATTCAACCTACACAACCCTAACCCTCATCCTATCGCAGGATTCCACATTTGGGTTAGTAGTTGCTGGAGATACCTGCTGCTGTGGGGAATGGTCCTATTGGAAGACACAGAAAGGGTCAAATGTCATCTGGGGACCAAAGAATCATCATCCCTAATTATTCCAGATATTGTTCACCTACCCAGCCCACCTCCAGGGAGTGCTGCTGATCGCTCTCTTTCTGTCTGTCTCTCTCTCTCCCGACTTCCTGTGAACAAGGAGCCACATCATCTGGGAAGCCAAATGGGATCACAGAGAGAAAAAAAACAACAAGAGCGCAATTTTTGTCTTCTCTTCTGCCACACAGACATTGAGAAAATCTCCATTTGTGCAATGGGAATGATCACTGGCATGCTAAAAGCAGACCTGGACTCTGGCTCAGTGTCAATACAAAACCTATAGTTGCATGACCTGGCATCACCTCAAGAGTAATTAGGGATGAGCAAATGGCAGCAACGCCCATGTTCTGTAAAAAAACAAAACACAAATCAGCACAAACTTCCAACACACTGCTCAAGTACAGACAGCCCAAAACTTCAGTCTCTTCGAAAAAGTTCTGTCAATCAAGAAATTAAACTTGGTTTTTTTGAGAATATCTTTCATTGTTGCCTTAATCTTGTCAAATTTTGTAAACAACATTTATGTAGCATTTTCAATGAAGTAAAAGCCTCTCAAGGAAATTCACAGAAGAATCTAGCACTGAGCCACATACAGCTCCTGATTCAGGTTTAACCTAAAATGAACAACAGACCTGCCTGCTTTAATATGCAGTAGCTGCATTGTGATACAATCAATTTAGCTAATCCTTCCTTGATGGCAAGACAGATTAATTGGTGTTTTGATTTCAAAGGCTTCAGCAACCTATTTCTTGGATCAAAATCTGCTGTTAGAAGCTTTTGGAGTTAGCTATGGCTCAGGGGCATTATTGTAACTATATAAGCACACTAGGAGTTCAAGGCCCACTCCAGGGCTGGAGTCACAGAAATCAAGACTGCCACATCAGCATGGTACTGAGGGAGTGTGGTGCTGTCAGAAGCACCTCGTTTGGGATGAGAAATTGATCCGAGGTTTGGTCTGCCCTCCCAGGTGCTGCCTCTGGGGTGGCGCAGTGACTCAGTGGTTAGCACTGCTGCCCCACAGCACCAGGATCCCAGGCTCCGTTCCAGCCTTGGGCGACTGTGTGGAGTTTGCACGTTCTCCCCGTGTCTGCGTGGGTTTCCTCCGGGTGCTCCGGTTTCTCTCACAAAGATGTGCAGGTCAGGTGAATTGGTTATGCTAAATTGCCCATAGTGTTAGGTGCATTCGGCAGAGGGAAATGGGTCTGGGTGAATTACTCTTTGGAGGGTCGGTGTGGACAGGTTGGGCCGAAGGGCCTGCTTCTGCACTGTTTCAAGGAGGGCTGCCATATTTTATGGAATAATGTGGTCTTTTGGTGCACCATATTTGTAAGGAAGTCAAGGGGAATACATTCCATGATTAATCTGTGCCAATTCGAAAGTCCGGGAGGCCCTCACCACCCAGTTTACCAAAATATTTTTCCTTACGCAGAAGGAGAGAATAGAAAATAATCTCTTCCCGTGCATATGCAGGGAGGGTAAGTTCGACAAACCCAAAAGGAGAGATACAGGGTCCACTCTAATTTCCGTTCCTAAGATTTCTGTCAGAGCACTTGCTACTTTAGTCCAATATCTACGGATCTTATGACAGGTCCTTAAGCAATGTACAAGAGTGCCCACCTCTATTTTACATTTGGGACACATTGGAGATGCTCCTGCCTTACATTTTGCCAATCGATCCGGTGCTATATGGGCCCTATGAAGTATCTTCAACTGAATGGCCTGAGTTCTGCTGCAGATGGTGATTCTTCTGGCGTTTTCCGAAATGTCATTCCATGTTTCTATAGAGATTTCTAGTCCCAAATCCTGATCCCATGTTTTAAGCAGATTGTCCATATCTCCCGATACTTCATCATGTAGTAAATGATAAATAGTACTGACGGAAGATACCCCCACTGGCCATAGCACTCTACATTCTCTATCTGATTTATAAAGACTATCTAATAACGTGGTCTTCTTCTGTATGTAATCTCGAATTTGGAAGTATCGAAGGAGGTCTCCATTAGGTAATCCGAATTTCTGACTCAGCTGGTCAAAAGACATCAGGACCCCTTCTTTAAATAGGTTCCCTAAACATGAGATAACCCTGGATCTCCAGAGTTTAAAAGTGGCATCTGTAAGCCCCGGTTGAAATCCCCATGCTCCCACTATCGGAGCATAGGGGGATGTTTTATGTGAGTTGCCCTCATTTTGCCGCATTATATTCCAAGCTTTAATTGTGTTTAGTATTATAAGGTTTTTACAGTGATACGTATCTTCAGCTTAATGAGGGACCGTCTATGTTTCCAGATAAAGGAACCCAACCAGCTATATAATTTACGTAGTGCCAGCCTCGGCAGCATCACCGGAAGCATTCTCATAGGGTATAGGAGACGGGGCAGGACATTCATTTTTATTAGTGCTATTCTACCCAGCCAGATAATTGGAAGGTCTCCCCATCGCTGGAGGTCCTGCCTTATCCTTTCCAGTAAATGCACAAAGTTAGCCTTGTATAACTGACCAAATACTGGGGTAATAAAAATGCCTAAATATAAGAAACCCTCCAGGGACCACCGAAAGGGAAAGTGGGATCCGTCCGATAAGTGGGGTATCATAGCAAGGCCACCCATTGGCATAGCCTCCGATTTTGAGAAATTAATTTTATAGCCTGAGAATACACTAAATGAATTAATAGCTTGGATTAAGCGAGGCACGGACATCAGGGGATTACTGAGAAATAGGAGAACATCATCTGCATAAAGGGTAATTTTATGTTTATCTATACCAATCCTCGGGGCCGTTATATTAGGATCAGCCCGTATAGCTTCTGCTAGTGACTCAAATTATTAACGTAAATTACAATGGCGAAAGGGGACATCCCTGACGGCAGCCCCTATCCACACTGAAGCTATCCGAGCCTAATCCATTGGTAATCACAACTACTTTGGGATTACTATATAATGTTGAGACCCATTTGGTAAACACCTTTCCAATGCCAAACCTTTCCAATGTGTAAAACAAATATGACCATTCAACCCTATCAAATGCCTTTTCCGCGTCTAATGAGACTACTACTCCTGGTATCTTTCCCTGATGGCAGGCTTGAATCACATTCAAAATCCTTCTGACATTATTGGATGATCTACGGCCCTTAATGATCCTCCTTTATGATATGTGGCAATACCCTTTCTAGTCTCAATGCTAACGTTTTAGAGAGGATTTTAAAATCCACATTTAGCAAGGATATTGGTCTGTATGACGCGCAATCTTCTGGGTCCTTTCCTTTTTTGAAGATAAGAGAGATATTCGCCTCTTTCAGCAAAGGCGGGTGACAGCCCTGACTATATGAGTAGTTATACATGTCCATAAGTGGACCAGCCAAAATTCCTGTAAATGCTTTATAGAATTCAGCTTGAAAGCCATCTGGGCCAGGTGCCTTACCGCTCTGATGTTGTCTGATTGCGTCAAGTATTTCTTGGATTGTTAGGGGAACATTCAGGACCGATACCTGTTCCGGAGTTAGGTCCGGAAAGGTCGGGTTTTTAAAAAATGACTGCATCCTCCTAGTTCTATGTTCTATGTTCTATCTTCGCAATCCTGCGATTTATATAAATCAGAATAAAATTTTCTAAAGATTGTGTTAATCCTTTTATGATCATGAGTCAGAATACCCGTACTTTCCTTGATAGACGTGATAGTTTGAGGGGCCTTTTGTTTCTTTGCAAGAAATGCTAAGTATCTACCAGGTTTTATCGCCAAATTCATATAACCTTTGTTTTGCAAATAATATTTCCCTCTCAGCCGTTTGGGTAAACGTGGTGTTTAGAGCTGTCCTAAGGGTCATAATCCTTTGCAATTTGATAATAAAGGTCCGTCAGCGTATGCTGTTTCAGCTGCTTTTAAGCGAGCTTTGAGCAGACGCTGTTGTTCTCCCTTTAATTTTTTCAGGGTCGCTGAGTATGGGATGATCAGACCTCACCCGTAAGCTTTGATGGTCTCCCACATCATTGATGGGTTGCCAGCCATACCTGAATTAATATCTAAAAAAGTTTTAAATTCTTGAGAGAAGTACTTTACAAATTTACTATCTTTCACCAGGAAGGGGTCCATACGCCAATGCTGGGGGGATGTCTCATTGTTCCTCGCCTTGATTTCCATATATACAGCAGCGTGATCAGAAATTGCTATACTGCCTATTTTACAGGATGATATGGAATTTAAAAAATTCAAGGGGGCAAAAAACATATCGATTCTGGTATGACATTTATGTGGATTGGGGTAAAAAGAAAAATCTCTGCCCTGTGGATGAAGGCATCTCCATACATCTACTAGTCCTAATTCTTTGTTCAAATCCACTAATTGTCTAGATCTGGGAGATACTCCCGCAGTACTCTTGGGAATCCTATCTATTTCCGGATCCATAATGCAATTAAAATCTTCCCCTATAATTGTATGACGAGCACCTAGAGCCAACAATTTTGAGAAGGCTTCCGTTATAAATTTAAAAGGATGTACAATACAAATTTAAAATCCCATATTCCTCTCCATTTACAAGGGCTTTAATCAGAATATATCGTCCAGATTCGTCTTTTATCTGATTTAGGATTTTGAAAGGGAAATTTTTCCGAATAAGAATAACAATTCCCCTGCTTTTTGAGCTAAAAGAAGAAAAAAAGGCCTGAATCAAATCCAACCTGTCATAATTTCAAGTGTTCTTTATCCAATAAGTGTGTCTCCTGTAGGAGAGCTGTATCAACCCTTTCTTTCTTGAGGTTTGATAATATTTTTTTCCTTTTGACTGGTGAATTGCTCTCCTTGACATTCCAGGTGCACCACTTAACCGACTGATCAACCATAATCGTCCGGGCAAATCCGAGACCCCTCGGGAGGGGAAACCCTATCCAGAACATCCCGAGCATAGAGGATATAAAATTCACAAAAATAAAGGCTCTTTAATACACTCACATCAATATAATAAAAAACTATTTCTAAATAAAAAAAACGTATTTAAATAAAGATTTTCCCCCTTGTTCCCAGGGGGTATCACTTCCTTTCCCAAAGTCCATCGTATCCTCTCCCAACCAGTGCCCCACCCTTGACCCAGGCACTCCTCAGTAGGATGAAGAAAATTCAAATATACTACAGAGCTAGAGTTAACAGTGAGCACCCTACCCCCACCCACACCAACACCCGGATATATTTGGTAGTGTTAATACCATGTATAAACATATATAACTATAAAATTACAGCCTCAACAAGTAATAATTAAATATAATAATACAAAATAACAGGGGAAAACAACCCCGCTCCTAAAGACAGAGATAAAATAGGATAAGGTAACCATCTCCCCCCACCAACATTAATTAGACCCCCCGGCCTATATATATATATATATATATAGAATTTAAAAAAACGGGGGAGAGAAAATTGTTAAGTAGAGAAAATTAAATAAATCCCTCTCCCCACCCCCAAGATAATATTAAACAGTAAGGTTAAAAAAAGGGGTTTAATATATAAAAAAAGGGGGATATAAACCGGGGTGGGGGGAGAGCAAAACAACATCAATTAACTCTCACAATTTATCTAAGAGAGTCCAAAAATTCCTTGGCCTTTTCCGACGATCCGAAGTTATACACGGATCCTTCATGGTTAAAGCGTAGCGTCGCTGGGTAGCGCAAGGAGTACTGAATATTTAAGTCCCTTAAACACTTCTTCGCTTCATCAAACGCCTTCCTCTTTCGGACCAAAGCTGGGGAAAAGTCCTGGAATAACATGATCTTGGATCCTTTATAAATCATGGCTTGGGGATCTTTCCCAAGATTTCTGGAAGCTTCTAAGAGCATCTGCCTCTCCTTGTAGCTCTGCAGCCGGAACAGGTCTGGGCGGGGGCGCTGGTTCAAGCCGGGCCCGCCTATTGCAACCCGGTAGGCCCATTCCACCCTTACCTGGCCTGATCCAGCCTCCAGATTTAACAGCTGTGGAAGCCACTGTGCAAGGAACCTTGTAAGCTGGCCTTCTTCTTCCCGTTTGGGAAGGCCCAGCAAACAAATATTTTTTCGACGACCTTGATTCTCGAGGTCGTCAATGTGATTCTCTAAGGTCCGATACAGGAGACACACTTATTGGACTCTCGAACAGAGAGTCCAGACTCAATCCACGGCCGATTCTGCAGCAGCCTCGGAGGTCGCGGCCTTTAGCTCCGCCCCTCCGACTCGGCACTCAATTTCCTTGATGCCTCGGTCGTGCTTTTGCAGCGTGGCCGAGAGTGAGTCCCATCGGCTCCGGGACTCTTCAATGAAGGCGTCGATCTTCGCAGTGAGTTTGGAGATTATTTCCACAAGGCTCGCCACCGTAGGTAAGTCCCCCGAGGCAGCTGCGGACACCTCAGCTGCAGCTGGAGAGGGTGGGGGAGGGGTTCCTGCCTGCTGAGAGCTGCGGGCTCCCTTCCCTTTAGTCATTTTTACTGGAGATTAAATTGTTTAAATTCAGTACTAAGCAACTAATTACATCAAATAAAAACTATTTTAAATGATTTGGTGAGTGTGGTGGGGGCGGGTGACTCACTTTGCCCAAGTCTTGGGAGGAGCACTATAGACTCAGACTTGCTGGGTCGCCACCATCTTGGATCCCCCCCAGATAATGTTTATTAATATCAAATTGCTGTTTGTTGGAGCTTGCTGTGCAGAAATTGATTGCTGCATTTTTCACATTGCAAGAATGATTAAAGTTCAAATACATAGCGAAGTGCTTTCGGTCACCTGAGACAAGGTGTTGATGGAAATACAGTACTTGTATTTCTTTAACCCAGTCAACACAACTGATTCCAAATTTCTTTCCATTGAAATATTTATTTTTTCTTAACGACAAATGTGCAGTGCTTATTTAATCTCCTTGGAATTTCGCGATTGGTTTTTATGGTAAATTACTCCACTCTCACATTGTGTGAAATGGTAGATGAATCAATGTATTAATCTTCCATCTCACACAATTTGAGAGTGGCGTAATTTACCATAAAAACCAACCGTGAAATTCCAAGGAGCTTAAATAAGTACTGCATATTTGTTGTTAAGAAAAAAATAAATATTTTAATCTGCCTATTTTCATCGTTTCTGTATTTTTAGCATAGCTTTTCTGTATAGAACAGGAAGGCTCAGTTATATCAAAAATCATCAGACATTGAAACGAAGAGAATCAAGGAATATGGGAATCTGTTTGGAATTTCTAGCTGAAGGAAAAACAATGGTCTTATTGAATGGAAAAACAGACTTGAGTGTGCAAATGATCCCCACCAATTTCTTACACTCTTGTCTACACTATCTTGAGAAGTGATAGTGGCCTGGTGGTATGAATGCTAGGCCATTAATCCAGAGACATTGATAATGTTGTAGAGACCTGGGTTTAAATCCTGGCATGTTAGATGGTGGAATTTAAATTCAATACATACCTGGAATTAGGAGTCTCATGAAGCCATTGCTGATTGTCAGGAAAGCTCCCAATCTGGTTCACTCATATCTGCTAGGGAGGTAAACTGTCCTTACCTGGTCTGGCCTCCATGTAGCTCCAGGCCCACAGCAAAGTTGTCCTCTGGGCAATTACAGATGGGTAATAAATGCTGACCTGGCCAGTGATGCCCACATCCCATGAATGAATGAAACAAAAACAAATCTCTAATTATCTTCTATGTGGCATGTTGCAGTTCTCTCAGGAAGTCCGAGTTGTTGTGACAATGCGTGTGTGTGTGTGAGAGAGAGAGTGAGTGTGAGACCTGGGATCGGCCACAAACAGCAATGAGTAGAGGTGACATCATTCCTTGCTGGACTGGACAGTCGTCATGTGAAAACGACATAGCTCTGGTCACCATAATTGAAATACAGAGGCACTGGAGAGGGTGCAAATGAAAGATTTACAAGGATGCAGTCGTTTTTTGCTCTGTTGTGGGATGTGAATGTCACAGGCAAATATCATTTTGCACAATTAAAGCCCTAATCAGTTACTAGTGCACATATACTCACTCAGTGATGGAGGTAGGTGAATTGTGTTAATTGGAGACTATAGAATGCTTTTTTAAATTCATTCACAGGATGAGGTCATCACTGGCTGAGCAGCATTTATTGCCCATCCCTAATTGCTGTGGGTCTGGAGTCACATGTAGGCCAGACCAGATAAGGATAGCAGCTTCCTTCCCTAAAGGACATTAGTGAAGCAGATGGGTTTTTCCAACAATTGACTCATTGTCATTGCTATCCCTGATGCAGGACACCTTGAGGACAGAACATCTTCCAGAAGCCTTGCAGAAGCCCTGTTTAGACCCCAATTTGAGCAGAAGATGAACTCTTAGTGAAGTAATTTCTTTTCATTCTTATTGCGCCTCAAAATGGCGCTAGATTGTGGCAAAAAAAAAACCTTTTCGCTGTATCTTCAAGATATATGTGGCAATAAATAACTCATTAATTCATTCAACACCATCACTAGAATCAGCTCTCAAAACGTCCAAGCATTCTTCCGATGTGGGGAGACGTCTCAGCTTCTGAGGGAGGTGAGAACCTATCAGCTTGACATCTCACATCAGCAAGATGGGGTGGGATGGCCAAGGAGATGAATCAGCAGTGAGAGCATGAAGATCTTGCTATCTTGGTGAGAAGGTAGACAAGCAGGAGGCTAGAAGAACATAGGAAGCCAGGCAGCATCAGGAGATGGAGAAGACTTCTACCTTGGATTCCAGCATCTGCATCTTTTTCTGTCTCTGTCTTAGTAAGAAGAGTATTATCGCCACGGAGTTGGCCTCCTACTCAATAATTGCTTGATACAAGAATAGCAAAGATGTCACTAAGCTGAATGTCATTCATTGGTGAGGGAATCCTGCTGCCTATTGTCCCACAGGGGACTGAAGGAACTAATTCTCAGTAAGTGAGATAACAGTGTGTGAGAGAAGGAAGTCAAGGCTTATGTTGGCAGAGTTAGATAAGGAAGGATAGAGACGTTTAAGTGGGACATTGATTTTATCATGGACTTGTTGGACCAAAAGATCTGGCATTTTGACTTGATGCTCTGTGTAACAAATAGCAGCTGCCTGATGCTAATCCTATCCCGCGCTAGTTGGTGAAGTATGAAACTTGATACTAAAACCTTTCTTGATAAGAATTTTATTTGCAAAAACGTAACATTACACATAGCTGCCTCCTACCCACCAACCCAGTGCCCTAACCGTATCTCATTGTATTATCTTAAATGAACCAATTACTCTTTTAATTTTGCTTTAATTTGGAAACAGCCCTTCAAAGAAGGAAAACAACTAAAAAAATAAATTATTTACATCACTATGTCATTTTGGGAGTGAATGATAAACCCCAGCCTCTTGTGTCCATGCTTTGGACACAGTGCCATCGGATGAAATCATCCAATGGGTTCATGCCAGTACTCTTCATTATTGGCATGTTTGGAGACATAAAATGTACATCTGCAGGCAGTCAAGGTGCCAGAACATCTGATCAATGTTTTTCTAATACACAACCCTCCGACTGGTTGTATTTGGATCTCCCTGAATTTTTTGTGACCTCTGGTCTTGGTTTCCATTGATCCCTGTAGCCGATATTTGCTGGCCACTGTTTCATATAGTTTGGCCAAATTTCTGTCAGGCTTGGATTCTCCAGCTGTCAGTCAATTTAGAATGCCCAATTTTGGACTCATGATTGCTTGCCCACAGTCCCTCATGTTGATCCTATAAAGTGTCTCATTAAAGAGAATCACAGGCTCAGACCACGCTCTTCTGCAGGGATAAATCTAGTCTTTGATAGATAGTCTAACTCCCTGAGTATCTGTGTTCCCCGTTGTACATAGACAGTAATGCCCTTTTTACTATCTTCCTTCTGCACATCAATGAGTTGAACAGCACTATATACAAAAAAGCTTAATACATAAATTGAGAATCAGCTACTGTTTACATACACTGTTTCATCCTTAAGCGAGTTTGGCAACTAATAATGCTCATTAGAGTAAAATTCATACTGTACAACAGTTTAGATCATCCTTTCCTGACACAATGAGTTTATTTATTTATTGGCTACTGCTGTAGGAACATAGAGTCCATCGTTAATTTCTGGATAAGCTCCTTTGTGCAGTGGATGAATTTAATCATAAGGACTGTCAGGTAGACTACAGTAAACATAATGAACAACCCAGCCACACGTGATAGCACACTACACGCAGGTGCATCTGCATGCTTGAGCCCCAGTCTCAGATGTCATGAATTAGTCACTTTGATTTCCTTTCTGAATTTGCTCTGGCTGATGAATAATAACAGCAAAAATCTTTGTGCGTTTGTCAATTGAGTTTGGATGTGCTGCAATGTTTCTGGTAGGAATTTAATGACAGTGACGTTACTTCTCTCAATAATCCCCTAAAATTTGTCTGAGTTCGTCACTGACATAAATAAAGACCTCACTCCTCCTGTGAGCTCGATCAGGCCTCCCCAGCTGGTTTGCATGGCCTAATAGGTGGTGTTATGGATGGTACATGGAAAGGACAAATCCTGGTCATGGTTTAGGGAAGTTGAGATGCAATATTCCCCCTTCCTATTATATGCTGCCCTGATGGTTTCTGTGTTCAGGCTCCAGATCTCTATGGTACAATTTAGAGTGGTATTTGTCAGAAAACCACACAAGGCATGTTCATTTGAAGGTGGGGCACTTAGCCAGAATGATATCGATAAGCATTCCCTCTTTCTCAACAGTGTAAGGAAGGGTACCATCGTATTCTAATCATATTCCCTCTCACATGATCCTCCACCATTCAATAGGATCATGGCTGATCCAACATTTCTCACATTTACCTCCCTGCCCCTTCCCCGTAACCCTTGATCCTCCTGATCCAGAATCTATCAACCTCAGCCTTAAATATAAACAAGGCGTCTGCCCCACAGCTCTCTGAGACAAGGATTTCCAAAGACTCTCAACCTTCTGAGAGAAGAAATTCTTCCTCATCTCAATCTTAAATTGGCACCACTTAATTTTGAGACTGTGCCCTCTGCTCCTAGACTCAGAAGTCATTCCACCAATTAGTCAACTTTCTAAGGGGCAGCTAGGGATAGGCATAAAATGGTGGCCAGCCAGTGACACCCACTTGCCACAAATGAATAAAAAATATTATTTTACATCCCATACAGGCCTCATGGAGCCTGATGGCAGTGACACTAAAGCTACTTCTGCTAGCCTTGTCGATAGTTCTCACACGATATAAAGGAGAGAGTAAAACATCAATTGATGATAATGTTACCACATGCGTCAAGTCAAATTGTTGCTGAAATCTGAGCCATTGCTGTACGTCAATAAACAAATATGAAGGTAACCCATCTGCCACATAAAAGACTTTAATTCTTAACTTGAATCTCCAAGAATGTTGATGAAGAATTGATAACCTTCCTTATACACAAGTCTGTAATTGACAGATTTAACAATCTAAATATTTCAAATAATAGATTTAAGGTGAAAGAGGGAAAGTTTAAAGGAGATATGCAAGGGAAGCTTTTTACACAGAGTGTGGTAAGTGCATGGACCGCACTGCCAGAGGAGGTGGTGGAGGCAGATACAGCAGCAATGAGGCATTTAGACAGACATGTGAGCAGGCAGGAACAGAGGGACCTGTATACGGACTATATACAGGCAGATGGGATTAGTTTAGAATGGCATCATGGTCATCACAGAACTGGTGGGCTAAAGGACCTGTTCCTGTGCTGTACTATTGTCTTAAATAAAAATACAAATTCATGGAACAAAAAGGTGTGCTTCGTGATAGATGAGTAACCTTCACCTATCATTTCTAATTGCCGGGGATAAACAACTGGAGAATTATTGATTTTAGGCAGTGTTTATAGCTATTTTAACTAACCTGATCAGTCACGTTAATGACACATCTCTGGGACAGTGGGATTTAAACTCAAATCTTTGGTCTCAGAGATAGGGACATTGCCACAATACCATAAGAGTCCATAGGCTATGTTTGTAAATTAGCTACTGGTCTACCTTTGACCAGAAGAGAGAGCCCTGCCTCTTTGGAATTAGATCTGCACAGAGTTCAGTACATGCTTACTAAATGCTAAGATGCTGATTTATGAATGATTGAAACAAAACACAAGGAGTGTCATTAGGCTCGACAGGAGCTATGTTGAAACAATGCAGTATGGTAAGCCACAGAGGGCCAAATAGAGAATATAATCAACACAATAAAACAAAAGAGGTGAACAAACATTGTAGAGCTCCAGTCACAAGACATCTCAAGATACCTTGCTGTAGTCAGTTGCAGTTACTCGGAAGCAAGATGGATTGGATTGCAGAGTTTGGATTCAGATGGGAGATGTTAATGAGGTTGTGTGCTGGGGAGTGAAATTCCAGAATAAATGGGAGCATGTCAGGAAGTTAGCTCAAATGTTTCAACTTCTGCATTTAACTGCACGAGGCTATCACCTGAGACACTCCCTTGAGATTTCCAGCATCTGCAATATTTTGCTTTCAATCCCTCAAGAGAGGTGTGTTGTTAATTTCAATACATTTGTTATTCTGCTACGGTTGGCAGAGAGTGTCGCCGGAGATAATTGTGGACGGGGGACACTAATGGAGGGGGACCAGATATGGATGGGGACACATTATTGATGGGGACCACGTATTGATGGGGATTAGCTGCAGATTGAGACCACTTATGAATGGGAACCAATTATGGATGGGGACCAGTTGTAAATCGGGACCAGTTATGAATGGGGACCAGTTACAGATGGGTATCTGTTATGAATGGGGACCAGTTACAGATGGGTATCTGTTATGAATGGGGGCCAGTTATGAATAGGGACCAATTATAAATGAGTAACAGTTCAGGATGGGGACCAGTTAGGGATGGGGACTAGTTAGTGATGGGAACCAGTTAGGGATGGGGGCCAGTTATAAATGGGGACCAGTTAAGGATGGGGACTAGTTAGCGATGGGGACCAGTTAGGGATGGGGGCCAGTTATAAATGGGGACCAGTTAAGGATGGGGACTAGTTAGGGTTGGGGACTTCTGCTGTTACCTTGAACCTAAGATGAGAACCAAGGAGAGCAGCAATCACAATACCAGCGCCAGTAGCACCAGCAGCACCAGCAGCACCAGCAGCCCTAATGCTCACAGATCTTAAGGCAACAGAAATGATATACAAAGCAGACAGCTATGAATCTCAGAAAGTCAAATTCTCTCCTGGAAGAGGAGAAACACCCTCAACCTGCAGGAACACCAGCAGCTTCAGGCTGTCATATCAAGAGGTGACAGATATTTACTGCTGTTTGAATGTGGTGGTCCTGTGTTACCAGCAATTGTCAACATCACCACCATCCTCAGGACCTGGATTCTTTCAGGGATTACCAGAGATACTTGCAGAATCGTGTAGTATGTGTCACACAAGTATCTAAAACTGAGTCCAGCGATTGGTTAAGATAAATCAAAGAACTGCAGATGCTGGAGATCTGAAATGAAAACAGAAATTACTGGAGAAACTCTGCAGGTCTGGCAGTATTTATTAGAGAGAGAACCAGAGTTTTGAGTCCAGTGCTGTCAAAATGTTAACTCGCAGTCTCCACAGATTCTGCCAGACCTGCAGAGTTTCTCCAGGTATTTCTGCTTTTGCTGCAGTGATTGGGAACCTGCTAGGACTAACGTTGTTACCACTTGAGGAGAAGAATCAAATTGGACTCGAATCTTAACTCTGTCTCTACCCGTTAAAATCCTCCAATGCTTTCTGCTACAATTTTGTAGCATCGATCCTACCAATAAGTCCAGTCAGAATGATCGGTGCTCTGGGCCTGAATATATCTGGCGCTTCCCTTTGGTACATATCAGCCAACACACTTGTACTATGTTGCATCTTGCACAGCATTGTTTGGACTTGCCTGAGGAACAGGGCACCAAGTACAGAGCATTTGAGGAGAAGGAGAAAACTGAATAGGGAGGAGTGGGGCAGTGTAAGGGGAAGGCAGTAGGTGATGTGGGCAATGTACCACCATCTTTTCTACTCAGGATATTGGGGCAACCTTGGGGTTATGAGGTGCTCAGAATATGCACTAGTTTTCCCTCCAACAGTCACATACAAAAGTCACCCTCACTTCGCCTCCTCCCCAACAGCCCTTCAAACAAGCAAGCCCCTCTCACTGCCTCGCACAATTCTCACACAACACCAAAAGGCAGCTTGTCAGTCAGCAAGCAATAATAAACAGGGCAGGGCTCACACACTTAATGGTTACATCCTGGGAATGTTGCTGAACAAAGAGACCTTGGCATGCAGGTTCATAGTTCTTTGAAAGTAGAGTCACAGATAGACAGGATTGTGAGGAAGACATTTGGTATACTTGCCTTTATTGGTCAATGCATTGAGTATAGGAGTTGGGAGGTCATATTACGGGACATTGGTTAGGTCACTTTTGGAATATTGCATGCAATTCTGGTCTCCCTGCTGTAGGAAGGATTTTGTGAAACTTGAAAGCGTTCAGAAAAGATTAACAAGGGTGTTGCCAGGGTTTGAGCTATAGGGAGAGGCTGAATAGACTGAGGCTGTTTTCCTTGGAGTGTTGGAGGCTGAAGGGTGACCTTATAGAAGTTTATAAAATCATGAGGGGCATGGATAGGGTGAATAGCCAAAGTCTTTTCCCTGGGGTGGGGGAGTCCAGAACTAGAGGGCATAGGTTTAAAATGAGAGGGGAAGATTAAAAAGGGACTTGAGGGGCAACGTTTTCACACAGAGGGTGGTGTGTGTATGGAATGAGCTGCCAGAGGAAGTGGTGGAGGCTGGTACAATTACAGCATTTAAAGGGCATCTGGATGGGTATATGAATAGGAAGGGTTTGGAGGGATGTGGGTTAAATAGGACTAGATTAGGTTAGGATATTCGGTCAGCATGGATGGGTTGGACCTAAAGGGCTGTTTTCATGTTGTACAGCTCTATGACAATGACTCCATGACTATAAGTAAAAGGGGTTGAAGATTAATATCTCTGTAGCTTACATATAAAGCAGAAGCCCAGCATTCTGCGTAACTCAAACACCCACTGCAAATCTGTACTGTCCCCTTTCCAAAAGACTTTTCAAGGTACAGCTTCAGGGGCCAGTTAGCTGAGTTAGTTGGATAGCTGGCTTGCAATGCCAACTGTCTAGCAGTTGAGGGTTACCATGAAAGACTCTCCTTCTCACCCTCTCTCCTCGCCAGAGCAGATGGAACTCTCTGAGTAATGAGCTCTTCCAGAAAGTTACAAAGAGTGTGGGGAATATTTTATGACTGAAAGTCTTTTCCCTGGGGTGGGTGAGTCCAGAACTAGAGGGTATAGGTTTAAAATGAGAGGGGGAAGATTAAAAAGGGACTTAAGGGGCAACGTTTTCACACAGAGGGTGCTGCGTGTATGGAATGAGCTGCCAGAGAAAGTGGTGGAGGCTGGTACAATTACAGCATTTAAAGGGCATCTGGATGGGTATATGAATAGGAAGGGTTTGGAGGGATGTGGGTTAAATAGGACTAGATTAGGTTAGGATATCCGGTCAGCATGGATGGGTTGGACCGAATTCTCAATACCCGAAAAAGATAAAGGCAACAAAAAATTGGAATCATTGAAGGCACAATTGGACGTTCCAATGGGAGATGGGTTGAAGTGGATTTCCTTGTGTTTTAATAACCTTGTAATATTGCCAGGACAGAAAAACAGGGCCTGTGTCTCTCTGAGGAATCATACTGGCAGTAGGGTGGAGGTTAACCTTGGGCACATATCATAGGGGTTATTCTTCACTTGATCTGTGGATGGCAAGGTGGCTTGGTGGTTAGTATTGTGCCTCACAGGAACTGGGGTCAATTCCAGCCTTAGGTGATGCTCTGTGAAGGGTTTGCATGCTTTCACCATGTCTGTTTGTCATAGAGAGTCCTATGGCATAGAGACTGGCCCTTTAGTCCATGCTAGCCCTATTTCCCTGCACTTGGCCCATATCCTTCTAATCCCTTCCTGTTTATGTATTTGTCCAAACGCTTTTTAAATGTTGTGTGGGCTTCCTCTGGTTTCGTCGTACAGTCCAAAGATGTGCAGGTTCGGTGGATTGGCCATGGGAAATGCAGGAATAGAGTGGAGTGCTTTTTTGAGGATTGATGCAGACTTGATGGGCTGAATGGCCTATATGGCTTCTAATCTAGGATCTGAATAGACTCTGCATGTGGGAAGGCCCAAGGCTTTTGTCCATCCTTTGTAGGGAGTTTCAGGTAAAGATTGAACAGGGATTAAAAGCAAGTTTAAGGATAGCTGTAGGTATTTAATTATGATGCAGAGGCAATGATTCCTCTTCTGCCAAAGGGGAAATCTGTTGAAATGGCCCTTTTAACTTTATTATTTTTAGTGAAAAGGCATCCTGATGAAGGGCTTTTGCCCGAAACATCGATTTTCCTGCTCCTCGGATGCTGCCTGACCCTGCTGTGCTTTTCCAGCACCGCTCCAATCTTGACTCTAATCTCCAGCAGGACCCACTTCTGCCTTAGTGAAAAGGCATTCCATCAGAAAGTGAATTGTTGTACCATTTGAAAACAGCAGAGGGTGATGTTGAAACAGAAATGAATGCTTAACATAGTCTGTCCAAGCAAAGACGTTATGGAGTCATTGAACTTAACAGCACAGAAACAGACCCTTCAGTCCAACTTGTCCATGCCGACCAGATATCATAAACAATCTAGTTCCGTTTCCACATATCTCCCTAAACCTTTCCTATTTGGGAAGCTAGAGAAATGATTGCTGGGCCTCTTGCTGAGATATTTGTATCATCGATAGTTACAGGTGAGGTGCCGGAAGACTGGAGGTTGGCAAACGTGGTGCCACTGTTTAAGAAAGGTGGTAAGGAAAAGCCAAGGAACTATAGACCAGTGAGCCTGACGTCGCTGGTGGCAGGTTGTTGGAGAGAATCTTGAGGAACAGGATGTACATGTATTTGGAAAGGCATGGACTAATTAGGGATAGTCAACATGGTTTTGTGCGTGGGAAATCATGTCTCACAAACTTGATTGAATTTTTTGAAGAAGTAACAAAGAAGATTGATGAGGGCAGAGCAGTAGATGTGATCTATATGGACTTCAGTAAGGCGTTCGATAAGGTTCCTCATGGGAGACTGATTAGCAAGGTTAGATCTCACAGAATACAGGGAGAACTAGCCATTTAGATACAGAACTGGCTCAAAGGTAGAAGACAGAGGGTGGTGGTGGAGGGTTGTTTTTCAGATTGGAGGCCTGTGACCAGTGAAGTGCCACCAGGATCAGTGATGGGTTCTCTACATTTTGTCATTTATGTAAATGATTTGGATGTGAGCGCATAAGAGGTACAATTAGTAAGTTTGCAGATGACACCAAAATTGGAGGCGTAGTGGACAGCAAAGAGGGTTACCTCAGATTACAACAGGATCTGGACCAGATGGGCCAATGGGCTGAGAAGTGGCAGATGGAGTTTAATTCAGATAGATACGAGGTGCTGCATTTTGGGAAAGCAAACCTTAGCAAGACTTATACATCTAATGGTAAGGTCCTAGGGAGTGCTGCTGAACAAAGAGACCTTGGAGTGCAGGTTCATAGCTCCTTGAAAGTGGAGCCGCAGGTAGATAGGATAGTGAAGAAGGCGTTTGGTATGGGGGGGGGGAGAAAATCAAATCCCTCTCCCCACCCCCCATAATAATATTAAGCAATAAGGTAAGAAAAAAAAAGGGAGGGGATATAAACCAAAACGAGGCGCCGCGGGGAGGCAGACCAACATCCATTATGTCCTACAGTTTATCTAAGAGAGTCCAAGAATTCCTTAGCCTTTTCTGGTGATCCAAAGTTATATACAGATCCTTCATGGTTAAAGCGTAACATCGCTGGGTAGCGTAAGGAGTACTGTACATTTAAGTCCCTTAAACGCTTCTTACAATTGCAACATTTAAGAGGCATTTAGATGAGTATATGAATAGAAAGGGTTTGGAGAGATATGGGCCGGGTGCTGGCAGGTGGGACGAGATTGGGTTGGGATATCTGGTCGGCACGGACGGGTTGGACTGAAGGGTCTGCTTCCATACTGTACATCTCTATGACTCTATAACTCTATATACCCATCCAGGTGTCTTTTAAATGTTGTAATTGTACTAGCCTCCACCACTTCCTCTGGCAGTTCGTTCCATACACGCACCACCCTTTGAGAGAAAACATTGCCCCTTCAGACCCGTTTAAATCTTCCCCCTCTCACCGTAAACCTATGCCCTCTAGTTTTGGACTCCCCCTACCCTGGGAAAAAGACCTTGGCTATCCACCTGATCTGAGCTCCTCATGATTTTATAAACCTCTATAAGGTCATCCCTTGTCATTGTTCCATTGTGATTCTCGGTTGGCTGGACAGCTGGTTTGCAATGCCAGGTGTGGGTTTAATTCTCACCCTGGCTGTGGTTACTGTGAGTGATTCTCCGTCTCATCCTCAGCCCTTGCCTGAGGTGTGGTGTGGCTCAGATTAAACCACCTTCAGTCACCTCTCTGATGAGGGAGTGGGGCTACAGTAACTCTCCTGTTATTTTGGTGTTTGACAACAAGTGTTCAGGCCTGTGGGAAAGAGAAGGGAGGTGGGAAACGGTTTAGGGGAACGTGGTATTGGGTGAGTGGTTAATTTGGAAGCACATGCTTTTGGAGCACTGCTCCTTCATCAGGTGGTTGTGGAGTATAAGATCGTAGGACATAGAATTTATAGCAAAGGTTTACTGTGTGATGTAACTGAAATTATATATTGAAAAAGACCAGGATTGTTTGTTAAGTCTCTCATCTTTTAGAATGGGCATGTTGGTTTCAGTTCTTTCATCTGTAAATTCCAGGACTTTCTTAAAGTTACATTCTCAAGTGAACTTTAACAACAGGTGCCATATTGGCCCAGATAGTGCATTGAAGGTGTGAGGTGCCCTGTGTGAGACTGTCTGTGCCACAATGTTCAGACTGATTCTAATCTAAAAAAGGGATTCACAGAATCTTACATGGATTCATGCAGTATTTGAGCAAAATAAAATGTAAATCTGCAAGTACAAGTTCAACCCACAAACTTTTATATGTGTGTGTGTGTGTGCGGGGTGAGGGGGCGTTTGAGTATCTGTGAGAGAGTGCGTGTATGTGTACATGTGTGAGTGTAAAGGGGTATATAATATATAATTTCATATATAATTTATCATGTACAATATATAATTTCAGTTACATCACACTGTAAATGTTTGCGATACATTTTGTGTCCTACAATCTTATACTCCACAACCACCTGATGAAGGAGCAGCGCTCCGAAAGCTAGTGCTTCCAAATAAACTTGTTGGACTATAACCTGGTGTTGTGTGATTTTTAACTTTGTCCAACTCAGTCCAACACCAGCACCTCCAAATCTTGGGTGAGTGGGGGATTGTTTCCTTCACAGAGGTTTTGTTTTGAGAGACCAGCCACCTCACCACAGGACTTTCTAACACAGCTCTCAGCTTCAGGATTTGCCCAGGTAGTAACTATCCACTGAAAAATAATTGTTCATAGGAGCCAGGCAACTTTTAGCATTTGATCAGAGCTCCATAACAGCCATTGTTGCTGAAGTGCCCTTTGACCCAAAGCAGGGTCACGACCCACTGTTTGGGAAGTCATGCCTTAATAATGCTGCAATAAAGATAGAAAACATTGGAAACACACAGTCTGCTCGATACCCAGAAAGAGAGAAGGCAGGTATACAGAGAAGTCCCTTTGCTGTATCAGAGATGTTTGCCTTTTTCTGCTGCATCACAACAGCTGTCACACATCTCAAAGTGAGAAAGCCTTTCAGAAATACAAGTCTTCTTTTCTCCTCCGATGTGAGCAGTATTTTTAAAATTTGGAAATGCCGGTGTGCCGGTAAGCTAGTGTGCTTCTAATTAAACCAGTTGGACGATAACCTGGTGTTGTGTGATTTTTAACTTAATATTTTTAAATGTTTAAATGCAATGTTGTGCAGAGATTGTAGATCCAAGATGGCAGTGGAGTAGGACACGCCGGCCAGAGCCCGTTTGGTCTGTCTGTTCCTATTCTTTTTCCTCCTATTTCTCTCTACTGTCTTTTTCCTCTTCTGCAAGTGACCTTGGGCGGAACGGGAACAGTCAGGGATCCGGAGCAGAGTGGGAACAGTCAGGGGCCTGGAGCAGAGTGGGAACAGTCAGTGGGTTGGAGCAGAGTGGGAACAGTCAGTGACCCGGAGCAGAGTGGGAACAGTCCGTTACCCGGAGCAGAGTTGGGATGATGGCCAGTGTGCCGAGGGAAAATGGCTACTACTTGGGAACCAGTGGTGCTCGGTCAGACCACATGGAAGCCCTTATGGAAAGACTGCGATGTCTATCTTTTTGCTTTATTTCTTATTTTCCTAACTATGTATATCTGTAATGTATATCTGCAGTGTATATCTGCAATGTAACTCTGTAATGTACCTAAGATTTTTACCTAGGTACTTTGTACATAAGATGGTGCCACGTTTTGGTGACTTTTCACTGTACCCCTGTTCTTTTGTAACTTGAGTGCACATGACAAAAAACCTAATTCTAATTCTAAATGTGTTCCGAACCACAAACCTACCATGCCCTCAGTAGACTGGAGGTTATTGACATGGCAATGTCATTGACAGTGTTATCAGTGTTAAAGGAGCATGAAGTTAATAAATATAACAGACAAATGATGAGGAATAAATAAAAACAGAGGGGATTTCTGTTAACACTACAAACAATGTTCCTGCACAGGTTTTGATAATGAAGTTGTTCAGTTTAGTTCATTCTAATTTGAACTGGCCCCAACTTCATGGAGAAAGCAATCATGTTGAAGCAATTAAACTGGCTATTTCCGGTGTGGAAATCAATCTGAAAGAGATTAAAACACCCAGTGTCACTCTGTAACACAGCCTGCCGAATCACTCATTTGTCCATTAACATGAGCTCACCGGAGCACAGCTCCGTGTTGACAGATTAGGGTTACTGGACAATGGACAAGAGTTTGCAAAGTCCATCTGATCGCCACACAGAGCTTCAGATGGCAAAACAAAAATTTCTGGGGATGTTAAAGACGCTGTATAAATGCAATTAGCTGTTGTAGTGAGGCTCACTTGGAGTAGCGCCAGCTTGAAGACTATTTAAGAACACCCTCTAACAAGACTTTAATGCACTTTCATCAAGTCTCTGGTTACAATAAAAGTTTACAAGCTGACTCAGGGCCGAATTGCTAAGCAAAACACCAAATAAACTTCACAAAACAGGGATATAGTGGATTGAAGACATCTTGTGACTAATTAAACGCATGCTCTTTACCTGTGGAAACCTTTGCCTTAATCAGTAACCGTTTGCAACTGCTGGGAAGGTTCCATGTCGGTAACTCAGTAACGGATCGACACATTTGTGGGCTGAATAATTTATGGCCAGCTCTGGGTTTGTTTCCGAATTGGCTGATGTTCGCCCAGTTTGTGCAGTAGCCTGGAAGCAGTGTCACAGAACCTGCTGTCCCTACTCCATTCCCCAGCTCCTCCTCAATGAATATTTAGAGACTGCACAAGTGTCACATTTTCTAGTTTCCGCAGCAGCTATCCTTTTGGTCTCTCTGATCGAGGCAGCCAGTTCCTTGCTAATTCATTCTGAATTATGGGTTGTGTTTACAGTTTGGCTGTGGAGCGATGCCTACCTGCAACACGGAGGGAACTGTCTGAACCCATTTCTGTTGGTCACCTTCGCAACAGATCCAACGGAGTAAAGCCTCACCCACTCGGCTGCATCGAGACCCCCACCCTGTCATGTCGAGGCTCCCCTCAAGATACACAGTCCGATTATTTCAATTAACTTACAATCTGTCTCTTGAGTTTCGATGGTGCATCTCCCTCCTATTGTCTCTCTGGTGCAAACCGCTATGCTACACAGCAATTGGGTTAGGTTATTCTAGGAATAGTTTCTGGAAAAGGTGTCAATTGGCAGACTATGGCTAAAGCACCCTGGGGCTGTTCTCCCTGCAGCGTCGGATGCTGAGGGGTGACCCTATCGAGGTTTATAAAATCACAAGGGGCATGGAAAGGGTGAATAGCCAAAGTCTTTTCTCTGTGTAGGGGGAGTCCAGAATTAGAGGGCACAGGTTTAAGGTGAGAAGGGAAAAATGTAAAAGGGACCAAAGGGGCAACTTTGTCCTGCAGAGGGTGGTGCGCATGCAGGGTTAGCTGCCAGAGGAAGTGGTGGAGGCTGGTACAATTACAGCATTTAAAAGGCATCTGGATGGGTATATGAATAGGAATGGATTGGAGGGATATGGTCCAGGTGCTGGCAAATGGGACTAGATTAGGTTAGGATATCTGGTTGGCATGGATGAGTTTGACTGAAGGGTCTGTTTCCATGCTGTACATCACTATGACTTGGGGTGGCACGGTGACTCAGTGGTTAACACTGCTGCCTCATAGTGCTAGGGACCTGGGTTCGATTCCAACCTCAGGTGGCTGTCTGTGTGAAGTTTGCACATTCTCTCTGAGTCTTCATGGGTTTCCTCTGGGTGCTCTGGTTTCTTCCCACAATCCAAAGTGTGCAGATTAGATGAATTGGCCATGCTAAATTGTCCATAGTGTTCAGGGATGTGTAGGTTAGGTGCATTTGTCAGGAGTAGGGAAATGGGTCTGGGTGGGTTACTCTTCAGAGGGTCGGTGTGGACTTGTTGGGCCGAAGAGCCTGTTTCCACATTGTAGGGACTCTATGACTATAGTTGAGAGTGTGGTGCTGGAAAAACACAGCAGGTCAGGCAGCATCTGAGGAGCAGGAGAGTTGACATTTTGGGCAAAAGCCCCTCATCGTTCAATGTATATAACCTAGGAACCAAGAGGAGGTCACATAGTCTGTTGAGCCTATTCCACCAACCCATTTTGCTCATGCTAGTCCACTATCTCATGCCTAAGTACCTGCCGTGATCAATACCTTTTAATACATTTCCCCAACAAAAATCCTACCAATCTTAGTTTTGACGTTTTAGGGGCGAGGTGAGGGCCTTGTGGTATTATTGCTATTAGTCCAGATAATGTTCAGGGGACCCAGGTTCAAATCCTGCTATGGCAGATGGTGGAATTTAAATTCAATAAAAAAATCTGGACCACGAATCTGTTGCCAATTGTTGGAAAAGCCTATCTGGTTCACAAATGCCCTTTAGGGGAGAAAACCTACTATCCTTACCTGATCTGGCCTACAGACCCACAGCAATGTGGTTGACTTTTAACTGCCCTCTGGGCAATTAGGGATGGGCAATAAATGCTGGCCCAGCCAGTGACACTCCCATTCCATAAATTAATTTTAAAACGTTTCAGTTGCCGGTCCCCCAAGCTTCAGCAGTATTTTGGGGAGGGGGGAGGGGAGGGAAAGAGTGCCTGGTTTTGGTTTGCCCTTTATGTGAAACTGTGTTTACTGACATTGCCCCAAAATGATGAGGCTCTAACATTGAAGCTCTGCCTCTGTCTACAGGACCTGCCCACCAGCAGACATTTTGAATATGTCAATAATATTAGGCCTTCATCTTCTGTCATGCAAGATTATGCAACCTGTTCACATAATTTAACAGCTATAACCTGGGTATTACTGATCTCGCCGTGGATGGATCAGAGCAGGGGTGAACAGGAGGGAATGGTGGGGGATTAGAGAAACTATAGTGAACTGTATAAAAAGTCAAGAAACAAATTGGTCTATTTCAAGAGAAAGAAGGATGGAAAAAATGTGGCTGTGATCAATTAAAACAAATAAAAAAGCACATTGGACTAATGACATTTTTCCTGTTGCTGCAAATACTCTGATGGAGTTAGTTTCTCACTCATCCTGATGTTTGCAGTGGTGTTGGTGGCCAGAGGGTTTGAGTATCAGTCAGCTGGGCGAGATCCAGCCTCTCTAATATCGGGCTGTTTGCGAGACAGACATTTGAATTTCACCAACTTCCCCCAATCCTGGCAGCTGCCAAAACAAAAGTGAAAAGCAAAGGCATCACCAAAAGCCGATGCTGCACACTGTGGTCACAACATCTGGTGTGGAGGGATGGGGCACTTGAAAGGCTGATCCAAAAGGTAAGAGCCCGTGGGGTCCGAGGAAACCTGGTAAACTGGACCCAAAATTCACTTCCAAGCAGGAGGCAATGGGTGATGGTGGGGGATTGTGTTTGCAAGTATATGACCAGCAGTGTAGAGAAAATGAGGTCTGCAGATGCTGGAGATCAGAGATGGAAATGTGTTGCTGGAGAAGCTAATGGCTAATGAAGAAGGGCTAATGCCCGAAACGTCGATTCTCCTGTTCCCTAGATGCTGCCTGACCTGACCAGCAGTGTACCATACGATTCAGTGCTTGAACCCTTGCAGTTTGTTATGTGCATTAATGACTGGATATGGATGTAGAGTATATAATTAGTAAGTTTGCAGATGACATGAAAATTGGTGGTGTTGTCGTTAGTGAGGACGATGATCTCAAGCTACAGTCTGATATTATTCAACTGAAAAATTAAGTAGAGCAATGCCAGATGGAGTTTAATCCCGCTAAGCGTGAGGTGATGCATTTTGGGAGGTATATTAATGGAAGGATATACACAATGGATGGTTGGTCCCTAGGGAGCACTGAGGAATGAATTAAGCCTCCCACTCCTGCACATGCTGCTTCATGCGTATGCCTTACCAGCTCCATAGTTATTCACTCAGTATCCACCATGAATAGATCTCAGGAGTGACACGGAGATAAGCAAAAGATCCAACAATCCAATAAAGCTCTTACTTGTGTGCTTACTTGATAGTGAAAGATCTCCATCCATGAAACCCATTTAAAGTTCTTACATCTCCTCACACAGCTAACCCACTTATAAAAGCAAATGTCTGTTTAGATTCCACATCAAATTAAAGTAATCCTTTAATAACCTTTGAAAACTATCAAAATTTTAACTCTGTTGAGATACTTGAGGTTTTGGAAACTCAGACAAGCATTCACAATGACATAATAATAGTCATTGGGGAAATGTCAACGAGGAGCTCCATTGAATGTGCATAAATGACTATTAATGTTTTTCTAAACTGTACCACCAGGGGTGTGTCAAGTATAACAGTCCAGCAGAGGTTTCTTTTAAGTTGCACTGCTAGCTGCAGACTTCATTCAATGTTTAAAGACTAGGATATTTAAAAAACCATCAGATCATGACACTTGAGCATGAAGATATCCACTCTTTAAGAGTGTTTAAGTGCATTTTATTAATTTGAGAGTCTCACTCTTGCAATAATGCAAATGACATCTGTTTTGAACTTGGGACTCAGTTTCTCTGACCACGCTGAGTTTGGGCTCCCCTCCTCCTGTGATTCATGTCCCTCCCCTTCCCCAATGGTAAGAACTGGATCTGTCTGGGAGCCATGCATCATTTGTAATGGTCTTTCTTACTCTGTGCATAGGTGGTCCTAACAGTCATTTTTGAATGAAAAGTGAGGTTTTCACTCCATTGCAGTCTCTGACTGCAAACAAGTTCAGAAGACATTTTTATAAGTGATTCTAACTTCTCTGAAGCCAAGTGAAAAGATTCTTGAATGTAATTACAACTTTTCCGCATTAATTGCAGTGCTAGCAACTCTCACAGTACAATACTCAGCAGCTGGACTCACTTAATTTAAACTTTGTAAACCCCAAGAGTGTAAGCTCCCCAACAGGCCTTCACTTGCCTGTTTCTGGCACTGATGGGTGACAGGGATGGATACTTAAGGCAGGTCTGCCCAATGCTGATCCTGCTGTGCTCCTGACAGCTGTAAGCTCCACAGGAAAGCTGGGAATCATTTTGCTGCCATCACCTTCTCCTTCAGTTTCAGAGTACTCGGACATTGAGTTGACTTGGATCAACTGCCAAGTGTCAGCGTTGATAAAGGAATGTGTCCAAATGTAAAAATGTTCCATGTGTCCATATTTTAGACGGGAATGGGTAAATATGTAGATTGAACAGATGGAGCTGGATTCCTCAGCTGGAGATTTCTTTTCTTTCTCTCTCTGAAAGGGTGGGTTGGAACTGTCAGGATAGTTTTTGCTTCAGATTCTTAAAGGCCAACAGTGACAAGGAGACATCAGCCAGAACGCCCTGCTGCCTATATGGTAATGGCTCCTCATGTTCTTTTCCTTCTGTCTGGAGGCTTTAATCCTTTTAAAATATGAACATTGGAGTTTGGGAGCAGGTTTAGGACACTCAGCCCTTCCAATCTGCTATGTTATTCAATAATGCCAAGGCTATTCCAGTCTGCTGTGCTATCCGAAAGATTTTGTGAAACTTGAAAGGGTTCAGAAAAGATTTACAAGGATGTTGCCAGGGTTGGAGGACTTGAGCTGCAGGGAGAGGCTGAACAGGCTGGGGCTCTTTTTCCTGGAGCATCGGAGGCTGAGGGGTGACCTCATAGAGGTTTACAAAATCATGAGGGGTATGGATAGGATAAATAGGCAAAGTCTTTTCCGTGGGGTGGGGGAGTCCAGAACTAGAGGGGATAGGTTTAGGGTGAGATGGGAAAGTTATAAAAGAGACCTACGGGTCAACTTTTTCACGCAGAGTGTGGTATGTGTATGGAATGAGCTGCCAGAGGAAGTGGTGGAGGCTGGTACAATTGTAACATTTAAGAGGCTTTCGGATGGGTATATGAATAGGAAGGGTTTGGAGGGATATGGGCCAGGTGCTGGCAGGTGGGACTAGATTGGGTTGGGATATCTGGTCAGCATGGACAGGTTGGACTGAAGGGTCTGTTTTCATGTTGTACATCTCTACGACTCTAATGACATGGCTATTTCAGTCATGCTCTGCTATTCAATAATGCCATGTCTACTCTGATTATTCCACATTCCCACCTACTCCTGATGAACTTTCACCCCCTTGCTTTTCAAAGATCTTTCTGTCTGTGCCTCAAACTATATTCACAGATACTGCTTCCTTTTGCGGAAGAGAGTTCCAATGACCTATGACAATCTTAGAAAAAAAGTGTTCTCATCGCTATCTTGAATGACTGACCATTCATTTTTAAACAGTGACCCTAGTTCTAGATTCTCCTACCAAAGAAATCAGCCTTTCCATATCCACCTTATCAAATCCCTCAGGAGCTTGCATACTTGAATCAATTTACTTTCTAACTCTTCCAAATTCCAACTGATATAAACCAGGTCTGTCCAACCTTTCCTCATGAGACAACCCACCCATTCCAGGTGTTGGTTTGGTAAACCTTCTCTGAACTGCTTCCAATGTATTTAGATCCTTTCTGAAATAAGGATACCTATTCTGTACTCAGTAGTCCAGAAGTGATTTCACAAATATTCTGTATAACTGAAGCAGAACTTCCTTACTTCTGGTGTCCAATTCCCCTTACAAATAGAATAGAACATTGCATTTTATTTTCTAATTAATGGATGCACCTGAATGCTAATCAATATCAATTTATACAGTCGGACACATATTTCCCTATGTATCTTGTAGCTCTGAAATCTCTCATCATTGAAATAATATGCTTATTTTATATCCTTTCTGCCAAAATAGACAACTTAACATTTTTTCACATTACATGAGTCATAGAGTCATACAGCATGGAAACAGAACACTTGGTCTAACTCGTCTCTGCTGACCAGATATCCCAATCTGACCTAGTCCCATTTGTACGCATTTAGCGCATATCCCTCTAAACCCTTCCTATTCATGTACCCATCCAGATGTGTCTTAAAAATTGTAATTGTACCAGCCTCCATCACTTCCTCTGGCAGTTGTTTCAATACACGCCCCACCATCTGCATGAAACTGTTGCCCCTCAGGTCCCTTCTAAGGCTTTCCCCTCTCACTTCAAACCAATCACCTCTAGTTTTAGATTATCCCATCCGAGAGTCCATTCACCTAACTTATTTTTCTTTTTGTTCCCTCCTTATGACATTTTCACAACTTATTTTTGATCTACCTTTGTGTGATTAACAATGTTAGCAAGAATGCCTTCGTCAAAATCATTTCTGTAGATTACAAAGAGATCATCAATCCCTGTGGCACTCACTTGTTGTATCTTGCCAGCCAGAAAGTCACTCATTTATGGCTACGGTCTGTTCCCTGCCAACTAGCTCATCTCCTATCCACACTAATATGTTATCCCTTACACCAGGAGCTTTTAATTTTCTGAATAACCTTTGTTATGGTTCCCTATCAAATGCATTCTTAAAATCTAAGAGACCTGGTTCTTCTTTAGCCACTGTACACGCTATGTCTTCAAAGAACTCCAATAAACTCCTTTCACAAAACCAAAATGATTCTGCCTGACTATCTTGAATGTATACAATGCTCTGTTTAACATCTTTAATAATAGTTCCTCACATGTTTCCAACAACAGATGTTAAACTAACTGGCCAATGCAGGGCTGCTACCACAACCAACTCACTGTCAGCTACTAATGGATCCCAGTAACAGATATTGAGTCTCCCAGGCTGATCTTTACTCATTCCTTTGTCTGTCCATTTGCTTTTCTCTCTCTCTGCACTCCATCTCCATCTATAGTTTACCTCTTTCCCCATCCCCCTCAACAGACTTTCAGCGTGTATATCAACCTTTTCCTAGCAACTGTCAGTTCTGAAGAAGGGTCGCTGGACCCAAAGTGTTAACTCTGCTTTCTCTCCAAGAATGCTGCCAGACCAATTGAGCTTTCCAGCAATTTTTGTTTATTTTATATTTGGGGCCTCTAGTGTCTGCTTTCTGCCTCCCTCTCTCTTTGAACAAATGAGTTATATTAGCTACTTGCTAATCCAATAAAACTTTCCCTGAATCTAGTCAATTTTGAAGCACTAAAATAATTGCATCAGCTATCTCACTCGCCATTTCATTCGAGTCCCTGGGATAAAGTCTATTAGGACCCAGGTAGTTGTCAAGCTACCATTCCAACAACTTGCTAAATACTATTTCCCTGATGAGTGTGATTTTGTTAAGTTCCTCCTCCCTTCCAATTTCTGATTGAGAAATAGTGCTGAGATGTTACTTTTCCCTCTTCAGTGAAGACCAATGCAGAATGTCTCATCAATTTAGCAGCCATCTCCTCATTTTTCGTTATTAATTCCACAAAGAATCACTTGCTATAGAACAACACTAACTTTGTTAACTCTTTTTTAAAAAAGCTGAGGAAAATTTTATGGTCTTTATATCTTGGCTAGCTTCTATATTCTAATTCTAATATTATAATTCTTCCCTCCTAATTAATCTTTTAGTCATTCTTTGCTGATTTTATATTCTGCTGAGAGTGTGGTGCTGGAAAAGCACAGCTGGTCAGGTAGCACCCGAGGAGCAGGGGAATCAGGAATGTGAAGGGCTTATGCCCGAAATGTTGATTCTCCTGCTCCTCAGATGCCGCCTGACCTGCTGTACTTTTCCAGCAACACACTCTCAACTCTGACCTCCAACGTCTGCAGTTCTCACTTCCTCCTGTTTTTATATTCTGTCCAATCTTTTGATCTGCTACCATCTTTGCACAATTTAGTATTTTATTTTTCATACTATCTTCAACCTTTTTAGTTAACTGTGGGTGGTGGTCCTCCATATAGATTCATAGAATTCAATAGTACAGAAGATATCCTTTGGTCCATTGCGACTCTACCTCGAAAATACACAATACCTACAGTAGTCACGCTTTCCTGCACTTGGCACGTTGCCTTGAATATTATGACACTTCAAGTGTTCATCCAAGGACTTTTTAAAGGTTGTGAGATTTTCCACCTCAACTATCCTCTCAGGCAGTGCATTCCACACCCCCACTACTCTCAGTCAAAATTCCTTTCCTCAAATGCCCTCTAAGCATCCTGCTTTTTGCTTTAAAATAATGCCCCCTTGTTCCAGAGCCTTCTCTCCATCCTGTCCATGTCCCTCATATTCCTATATCCCTCTGCCAGGTCCTCTCTCAGCCTTCCCTGCTCCAAAGAAAACAACCCCGAGCTTACCCAGCCTCTCTTCACCCTCGGGAACATCCTGGTGAATCTCCTTTGCACCTTCATCCAGTGCAATCACATCCTTCTGACAGGGCAGAGACCAGAACTATACACAGTAATCCAGCTGTGGCCTAACCTCCTGGAACGTTTCTTTTTCACTGGAGTGTAGATGTTCTGTGCATGCTGAAATAGCCTCTTCAATGTATACTACCGTGGCGCTGTTGACATGACCTTAACCGAAATTACCAGTTCACATACGCTGCCTCTGCTTCCAGGCACTCATAATTTCCCTTACTTAAGTTTAAAATGTTAAGTTCTATTCACTCCCTCAAACTGTATGTGAAATTTATATATGATCATTGCTACCTATGGGTGCCGAAAATGTGTTGCTGGAAAAGCGCAGCAGGTCAGGCAGCATCCAAGGAACAGGAGAATTGACGTTTCGGGCATAAGCCCTTCTTCAGGAAGGGTGCCTATGGGTGCCTTCAACCTGGGGTCATTAATTAATCCAACCTCATTGGTTATTACTAGGCCTGTCCTGTGGTGCCAGAATATGCTGCTTTAAGAAACTACCCTGAAAACATTCCACAAATTCCTCATCTAGGGTATTTATTTTTACTGATTTTTCCAGTCTGTATGTAGATTAAAATCTCCCAGGATTATCCCTTCTGACAATCAATAGGTGAATTAAGGTTATTTCTGCAAATTATAAATTCTGATACAGAGTAAATGAATTCACATTAGTCTAACACCTAGTCCAACACCGGCATCTCCGAATCATTATGGATCTAATTACTCCACATTCCCACTGATCCCCTGATAAGCTTTAACCTGAAAGTGCTGAGCAAAAGAAGGACAAAATCAATCATCCCTTGTCACTTGTTCCAACAGCAGTTCAATGTAAAATGCTCATCATTTCACACCTGGGCCAGCAACTTGGGACGAGGCGGAAGCAATCAGAATTCCAAACAGGAATCTGGCTGGTAATTCAGTAGGAATTGGTGCAATGAACAGGGCTGGGAAAGCATTTAGGAGAAAACCCTTGGAGATTTAATTGCATTTAGACTGCCCTAATTGGACTTGAATGCAGCTTGTGGGGGACTATACGATAATCATGTCTGCTGGTACCCCATGGAAAACCCTGTGGGTGGTGATGCTAATAACCTCTAAGAAATGACTTCCACTGCCAATGTGTGGTCCTAATGAGCCAACCTCTCATCTATTAAATTGGAAATCTCAAGCAATGTGACTCAATTGAACAAAACAGTGCATGGGGATTGAGCAGAACATTAAGCAACGGATGTAGATTTATATTTTCCAGATAGCGCTCTGAGGTGGATGGGGAAAAAACTGCCCTGGCTCATGAAAAGACTAACAACAAGAGGGCAAGGATTTAAGGTGATTTGCAAAATTTCACACAGCCGGGTGTTAGGAAGTGGAATACACTGCTGGTGGAGGTAAGTTCAATTGAGACATTCCAGAGGCATTGGATGTTTATTTGTATAGATATAGAGTGCAGGAGTATGGGAGAAATGCAGGAGATTGACATTTGATAATGATGCACATTTGAAGAGATAGTAATGGACTGAATGGCATCCTCCTGAACTATAAGACTTCCATGATTCTTCAGGAGTTGGTACATTTAATACCAAGGATCAAGACATTGGGTTTTAATGCTATATTTACAAGCCTTATTTCTGGCAATTTGTTTCCCTGTGACAAGTTGCATAACACTCTGGCTTTAAACACTCAGGATATTCGCATTGCAGTAAGGTCACACTTAAATATATAATTAATGTTGTGGGATATAAATGAATTAATGTTATTTCTGCAAGTATAAATTCTGATACAGAATAGGAATGAGAAAATACATATTCAGCAAAAAGAAAGCATGAGACATGAATACAGAACAATGGTGGATATATGGGCAAACAGGAAAGCATCTGTTTCCCCCTTACACGGGGACACAGGAACAAACCCTAATCAAAGAGGTCAAAGTGGCCTCTGGATGGAAATAGATGCTGATAGAAGAAAAGATATGCTTAATCAATAATCTACAATAGACTGACGTCAAACACCCTTATGGGAGTCAGAGATAAGAGTTTGTCACGGACAAGACAGGATAAACAGAAGTTGTGGGATAAGTCTTAAGGAAATGAGTGACGTAAGCGAAGCAGGGAACAGACAATGGAATAAGGAAAAATATGGGGATTCAAACTGTATAAATTTCGAGAGTTTGTTGGATTTGGTGTGCATTTTGTCATTACCTTACCTGGTAATGAGACAGGGCACCCACCTATAGGTGTATAAATAAATGGCGGATTCAGATATTTGTCTCGGACTGAAATTATTAAAGTGAGTGAGCTTTTGTTTCTCACAATGTCAACACCCAAATGACAACAAACTAAAAGGACATGGCTGTTCCAAAAATGCAAAAACAAATTGAAATGAAGCTTATTTTCATTATTAAACAAACCTCTCAATGTAGTTCATTGGCTCTTGCACTGCCCATATTTCCCTCTTTGTGAGTCTATATCATTATGATTCCAGACGAGACCAACAATGTCATGTCACAATCCTGCTGAGGGCTACCAACAGCTATTGTTACAGTAGACAAAGGATGATATCATGGAATCATAGTGATCTACAGCACAGAAAAGTCCCTCCAGCCCATTAATCCTGCAGCCATCAGAAACAACCATTTATCCATTCGAATCCTATTTTCCAGCACTTGGCCCATAGCTCTGAATACCATTGTATCACAAGCGCACATCACAATACTTAGAGTCATAGAGATGTACAGTATGGAAACAGACCCTTCGGTCCAACCTGTCCATGCCCAACCCAATCTAGTCCCATCTGCCAGCACCCGGCCCATATCCCTCCAAATCCTTCCTATTCATCTACCCATTCAAATGCCTCTTAAATGTTGCAATTGTACCAGCCTCCAACACATCCTCTGGAGGCTCTTTCCATACACGTACCACCCTCTGCGTGAAAAAGTTGACCCTTAGGTCTTTTTTATATCTTTCCCCTCTCACCCTAAACCTATCCCCTGTAGTTCTGGACTCCCCCACCCAGGGAAAAGACTTTGTCTATTTATCCTATCCATGCCCCT
>NC_057743.1:36688356-36700522 GCF_004010195.1 Chiloscyllium plagiosum | reverse complement strand
AGCAACACTCCCTAGGACCTTACCATTAAGTGTATAAGTCCTGCTAAGATTTGCTTTCCCAAAATGCAGCACCTCACATTTATCTGAATTAAACTCCATCTGCCACTTCTCAGCCCATTGGCCCATCTGGTCCAGATCCTGTTGTAATCTGAGGTAACCCTCTTTGCTGTCCACTACACCTCCAATTTTGGTGTCATCTGCAAACTTACTAACTGTACCTCTTATGCTCTCATCCAAATCATTTATGCAAATGACAAAAAGTAGAGGACCCAGCACCGATTCTTGAGGCACTCCACTGGTTACAGGCCTCTAGTCTGAAAAACAACCCTCCACCACCACCCTCTGTCTTCTACCTTTGAGCCAGTTCTGTATCCAAAATATTATGAGGGTTTCTGTCTCTACCACCCTTACAGGCAGCAAATTCCAGATGCCCACCTCTCTTCAGGTGAAAATAATTTTCCTCACATCTCCTCTAAACATCCTGCCCATTACATTAAGTCTATGCTCCCCTCCCCTCCCCCCGAGTCAATGATCCCTCTATCAAGGTGAAAGCTTTCTTCCTATCTACCATATCCATGACCCTCATAATTTTAAACATCTCAATCATGTTCCCCCCAATTCCTCCCCCCCCTCCTTCAATCTTCTCTGCTCCAAGGAAAACAATCCTAGTTTATCTTCATCATTAAAACTCTCTAGCCTGAACAATACTCAGTAAATTTCCTTTTCATCCTCTCTGGTGCAATCATGTCTCTCCTACAGTGTGGATTCCAGAACTGCACATGTTATGTTAGCTGTGGCTTAACCGACCTTTTCTACAGTTCCAACATAATCTGCCTGCTCTTAAACTCTATGCCTCAATAAATAAAGGCTAGTGTCCCACATTAACCACTTTACCCACCTGTTCTGCCACCTTAAGGGACCAATGCAGATGCACACTAAAGTCCCTTTGATCCTTGATACTTCCCAGGATCCTACCGCTCAACATGTATTCCCATGTCTTGGTTATCTTGCTCAAGTGCATTACTTCATACATATTCAGCAGACTTACAAGAGAATTAATCCACAAGGTCCTCTTGTTTTAAACAAACCAATAATAAACTTTATTGCATAGAGTTAGAACAGGACAGCAATCTATAAGACATGACCAGCATATATTCTAACATATGGAATTCACATCTGATGAATATAGGTAACGGATAAACTGTGGTCAAACACCTGACAAAGGGTATCAAATAGACAATGCAGTCAATTGATAGATTCTACAGACTTCTCAGCAACTCCTAAGATGCAGTGACACAGTGGGTCACCAGATCTCATTAAAACTTCAGGAGGATTCCAATACTTCACTCTTGACAGTCTGGTCTTGAAAGTTCCTTGAGCTGCTCCATCATTTCTTTCTGTAAATGATGGACTCCTTTTTGGAGCCTATGCTCCCTTAGATTCAGCCCGTTTTCACAGGACAACTCTGAAGGACAGCAAACCATGAGCCCCTAAGATTTTTTTTCTGAGGCCTAACCTTGTTCAGCTGTACCTGTTGGTTCCAAGGAAGTTTTCTTGAGTCTCACTTACAAAGAACCATTCAAACACTCATCGGACTTCCCTCAGAGCCTCAATGGTACAGACTGAGTACAGTTCATTTATCCGCTCAGTAGCCTATTTAAAGAGCAGTGCTGCTTAACATGGTGGTAGTGAGGCCTACAGACGCTGGAGAGTCAGAGTAAAATAAATGCTCCTGGAGAAAGCACATCAGGTCAGGCTGCATCCAAGGAGGAGGAGGGTCAATGTTTCGGGCATTAGCCCTTCATCAGGAATGTGGAGGGGGAAGGGGGCCGAGAGATAATGGGGTGGGGGTGGGGAGGTGTGGGTGTGCGGCTGGGGGAAGACAGATAGGATGGCAATAGGATGGATGCAGGTAGGAGGCGATTGTAATATGGTGGTGGGGAGGATGGAGCAGATAATTGGGAAGGCATTTGGACAGGTCAAAAGGGCGGTGACGAGCTGGAGGGTTGGATCTGGGATGAGGTGGGGGCTGGGAAGATTTGGAAACTGATGAAGTCAGTGTTGATACTGTGAGGTTGTAGGGACCTGAGGTGGAAGGTGAGATGTCCTTACTCCATTCGGTGGATGGCTTTGATTTGGCGGTGAAGGAGCGCCAGGATTTGCTCATATTTCAAGGAGAGGGAGTTGAAATGGTTTGCCACAGGGTGATGGGTTCTTTGGTGCGTGCACACCACAGATGTTCCCTGAAATGCTCCACAAGCAGGTGCTCGGTCTCCCAGTGTAGAGGAGACCACATCATGGAGCCTATTCTCTCCCTCTCTCTCTCTCTCTCTCTCTCTCTCTCACACACACATTGTCTTACTCTAACTACCTTTAAACCACTCTTCAGTAATCCTTGAACTGTTTTGAGCCATTTAACAACCACTGGAGCAATCAGTCCCTGAATGAACCAATATTCAGACTGCTGGCTTCTACAATACATTTGGAAAGAAAACAAAATGGATTTCATCATCGTGTCAATTTCCAATCTCTCATTCATCTGCAACTCTTTTTCACCTATTCCTTATCTCCCATGATGCGATGTTTACACTTTTATGCATGAGACACAATTTTTACCAATTTATATTTTGTGCTGGAGTTTTCCCACATTGGCCTCTATGCACTACACTGAAAGACAGGCTAAAAACAATTGTCAGATTTATTTAAAAATTTGTAATTATAGAGAATCAAAAGAATACAATTGAAAACTGTCAGAGGAAACATTTATAAAACCAGTCAAATCAATCAAAAGCGCATTAAAATATTTTGTTTCAGAATGCATTTTTCAGATAGTCTGAAAATCTGCCAGGTTTTTGAAGGCATCCTGATGAAATCCTTGCATGGATCATTTGGGAATGTTCCTCTGACTGAATACTGAACTAAGGATTTTAACCGATTCATGCCACAGGTTTTATAACATTGAAAGTTGGACCTGCTCTTCAAGGTGTTTTGGCATTTGTGGTTTGGTGGGAAGGTGAAAGACAAAGTTCTTTCAACATGAAGGAGTCTGTGAGGGTGGGGTGTGCTCTGGGGGTATGGCGGATTAGAGGAATGAAGCCACAAGACACAGCTAACCAAAAGGAGCAAGGTTTCGTGGGGAAGACATTGTTTTGAGATGGGAAAATGGATTTTATTCAAGCCCCAAGTTGGGTCAAGGTTTATAAATGGAGAAGACACAAATCCTGGAGAATTGCCTACTGCTGGGCCTCCCTCTCTCTCACTCATGGAGCTCAGAGCAAAGAAACACACTTTTAACATTTGACTATTTATGAGGCTAGTATGAGTTCTGTCAGGCAGCACTTCATCACACAAAATGTAATGGAAGTATGGACAATGCCCCCACCACATGTCATGTTTAGGTCAATTGCAAACGTCAAAATTAAAATTGAGTAAAAAAAAATCTAATTAGATTAGATTACTTACAGTGTGGAAACAGGCCCTTCGGCCCAACAAGTCCACACCGCCCCGCCGAAGCGCAACCCACCCATACCCCTACATTTACCCCTTACCTAACACTACGGGCAATTTAGCATGGCCAATTCACCTGACCTGCACATCTTTGGACTGTGGGAGGAAACCGGAGCACCCGGAGGAAACCCACGCAGACACGGGGAGAACGTGCAAACTCCACACAGTCAGTCGCCTGAGGCGGGAATTGAACCTGGGTCTCTAGCGCTGTGAGGCAGCAGTGCTAACCACTGTGCCACCATGCCGCCCACAAAGGTGTACAGGGAAGTAGGTCTGAAGGGCTGATTACCCCTCTCCGTTCACACCTTCCCAAACAAACTTTCTGTATACCATCTCCTTGAGGGATTTCATCTTGCTCGTGTCATTTCCACGTGGGTGTACAGCAAAGGGGTTGCTGATGGCAACCACAAGTCAACATCACTGGAAGGAAAATGTGAAAGAATTTACAAAGAGCATGGACAAAGTAGATGTAGCGAAGATGTTTCCAATAACAAGAGACACTAGGTCCCAAGGGCATTGCTGTAGAGTAAAAGAAATACCTTTTAGACCAGAGATAAGAAGAAATGTCTTCAGCCAGAGAGTGGTGAATCTATGGAATTCACTGCCACTGAAGGCTGTGGAGGCCAGGTCATTGAGTATTTTTAAGACTAAGATAGATTCTTGATTGTCAAGGGGATCAAGGGTTACGGGGAGAAAGTGGGACAATGGAGTTGAGAAACTTATCAGCCATGACTGAATGGTGGAGCAGACTCGATGGGCTGAATGGCCTAATTTCCCCCAAGTCTTATGGACTTCGCATACTTCAGTGTTTCTATCTGAACCTTCTAGTTCAGTCTGTCATCATTGTTTTGGAAAAAAAATGTTAATTAATACAACCACGTTTTATCACCATCCAAAAGCAAACCATGAATTGTATCACACAGTGGCTTCAGCACAACGATCATGTGGTGTGGACATAAAGAAGGTGTAAGTTGGTAACCTGACCTAATCAATCTTGACATGGCAGCAGATCCCCTCTGAGACAGACCCCTGAAGAAGGATTACACCTGACTACATTGATTTCTCCACCTGCCTGGCTTGTTGTGTTCTTCCAGCCTCCTGCCTGTCTACCTTGCAATCCAGCATCTGCAGTGTTTTTTGTCTCTGCACAAGGGATAGGCCATTCAGCCCCTCAAACCTGTTCCCCCATTCAATCAGATCTTTGCTAATCTGATTCTAACCTCAACAGTTTCCTGCCTTCTGCCAATAACCTTTCATCCCCTCCTTTAGCGAGGGTCTATCTATCTCTGTCGTAAACTGATTCAAAAAGAGGTGTATAAGATGATTAGGGGTTTAGATAGGGTTGACAGTGAGAATCTTTTTCCACGTATGGAGTCAGCTATTACAAGGGGGCATAGCTTTAAATTAAGGGGGGGTAGGTATAGGACAGATGTTAGGGGTAGGTTCTTTACTCAGCGAGTCGTGAGTTCATGGAATGCCCTGCCAGTAGCAGTGGTGGACTCTCCCTCATTATGGGCATTTAAGCGGGCATTGGATAGGCATATGGAGGATAGTGGGTAGTGTAGGTTAGGTGGGCTTGGATCGGCGCAACATCGAGGGCCGAAGGGCCTGTACTGCGCTGTATTCTTCTATGTTCTAAAAACTCTTGCTCCATCATCTTTTGAGGAAGAGAGTTCCAAAGGCTCTCAAGTCTCTGTGGGGAAAGAAATTTGCGTCACCTCAGTTTTAAATGGGTGATCCCTTCAATTTAAACATTGACTTCTTGTTCCAGATTCTCCCATAGGAGGGGACATCCTCTCCATATATACGCTGTGTTCCTTCAGGATTTTATATACTTCAACCAAGTCACCTCTTGCTATGAAGAACCACGCAGCACATTAGCAGAAGCATCTCCAGCTACATGGAACACTGCGTATAGTATTGGGCTCCTTATTTACCGAAGGCATGGGAAGCAGTTCAGAGAACAAGCCTAACCTGCCCAACATTGAAATAATCCACCCATTCCCAGTATTATCACAGAATCCCTACAGTGCAGAAATGGCCATTTGGCCCATCGAGTCTGTAACAAGCCTCAGAAGACCATCTCCCCCTGTAACTCCTGCATTTCCCATGGCTAACCCACCTAGCCTGTACATCCCCGGACACTACGGACAATTTAGCATTGCCAATCCACCCTAACCTGCACATCTTTGGATTGTGGGGGGAAACCAGAGCACCTGGAGGAAACCCACACAGAGCCGGGGAGAATGTGCAAACTCCAGACAGAGTCGGCGAGGGTAGAATCGAACCTGGGTCCCTGGTGCTGTGAGGCAGCAATGCTAACCACTGAATCAGTGGACCTTCTCTGAGCTGCTTTCAATGCAGTTACAGTAAATAAGGAGATCAATCCTGTATCCAGTACTCCATGGGGCTCACCATGCTTCTGTTAATTTGCTGTGCAGTTCTTCACAATAATAAAAGCCTGACATTCCCTCTGTCTTACCCATAGAGTCATGTTATCTACCAGCTCAGCGTAGACAGCATTCTTTCACCCCGCTTTTAAAAGGCAGCAAGAAATATTGCTTAGTGAAAAACATCTTCTTTACATTAACAGAAGAGCCTTCAATGTTTCAGGAGCTGGTTCAATTGCGATTGGTCTGTTTGCTGAGCTGGTAGGTTTGTTGGCAGATGTTTGATCCCCACTTTAGGTAACAACATCAGTGCGGTGTTACCTCCTGTGAAGTGCCGCTGTACTGTTCCACTTTGAATTGATGTGGTTCTGATGAAGGACTTATGCCCATAACATCAACTCTCCTGCTCCTCGGATGCTGTCTGACCTGCTGTGCTTTTACATCACCACACTTTTCAACTCTGACTCTCCAGCATCTGCAGTCCTCACTTTTTCCCATATTCCTCTAAACCCTTCCTATTCATTTACCCATTTTCAAATGCAGTAATTGTACCAGCCTCCACCACTTCCTCTGGCAGCTCATTCCATACACGCACCGCCCTCTGCATGAAAAGTTGCCTCTTAGGTCCCTTTTAAATCTATGTGATTTTGCTATTCTCTGCACTGTATAATGGTTTATAGACTATTAGAAAATATACAATGAGTGTAGCTGGATAGTTCTCCTGTTTTTGCAACATCAGGTCATTTAGATGTAAATTGTTGTTGCTGTGTGTTCATTAAATTGCAGCGCAGTCTATAACTTTGCACCAACATCAGTAGGGCTGCGGACCATGAGGCACTAATTCTAATTTATGTGTTTTTCTTGACATGGAACCCAGTTTAGGATTTGCCGACAAAACATTTCCTTCCTTGTGAAAAGCTCCTCACTGGTGTGTGTCTCTAATACAAAGCATCTGCAAGCACTTGTAAAACACACAAGGGCCACGGTTGAGCATCCAAAGAACTGACTTGGAGACCGACCAGGAATGTGGTTTGATCTGGTTTTGCTCTCTTTTGCGCGTAGAAACCTTATTTATTTTTCACAAAACGACTAGTTCTGGACAAACAAGTGAGATTCGAGAGTGGGAGGGAAAGAAATGCATGTGAGACGGGTAACGATGTTTGACAAAAAGGTTAAAGAGAAAGATTCTGCAGCTCCCACGGGGAGCGTTTGTTGACAACAGTGATTATGAAGTAGCTGTTCTAGCAGCATTCCAGAAGAATGGCTCAGATATTTGGCACTGGGCTTTTTGTTTCGCCATAATATTGGATCAGGAGTTCAATCGAATGAAGGCCAAAACAAAGAAGCTTTAAAAAAAAACTCACTATTTGAACCATATTTTAATATTGGAGTCAGGCAAACAAGAAATAGCTTCACAGCTTTTCGGGCCAAACATTGAATCTGGCAGTGAAGCTGTCGTGTTGATTTCTAACGGAGGGTAGTTGTCTCAGCTGCAGCTGTGATGGATCTTTCAGCGTGATGTGCCACTGGACATTTGTGGAGACCTTGGCGAGTGAGTTTGATAAATATATGACCTTCTTTATAAAAAGGGTCTAAACTGCTCCACTCTCCCAGCAGTTAGGTCTGAGAGTGGCTTCCTCCAGTGTGGGATGGATCACAAAATGCCTATCAGAAAACCAAATCACGCTCCTTAAAAACTGCCAGACTCGAAGCCATGTTCCATGGGAATAAAGGTGACAAATAAGTTCAAGTATTGCCAGGGACTTTTCCTCAATCACCCTATCACACACGAAAACACAACCTGAGAATATCACCTTTGTCCATTCAACCACACATAATCACCACAGGCTGACCAGAGATGGGGTTAGTGTCATTTCCCCTCCATGTTCATGGAGTGTTCTTCTCTGTGAGGCATTGGGGGGGTTTTAGAAACATCAAAAAATATAGCAGGACTAGGCCATTCAGATCTAACCCTGCATGGCCTTAGCACTGCCTATTCACTCAGTCGGTACATCGCTCCATCTATTGCCCCTTCTGTACCAGCACTAACAGCTATGTCACTCACTTTCATCTCTCTTAATCCCTCCCTTTCCCTTGTTCCAGGATTTAACAGATCCAAATGGTCTGTGCTGATGGTAACCCCGTTGAATGTCAATGGGCAGTGGGTTAGATCATCTCTTATTGGAAATGGTCATTGCCTGGCTTTGTGTGGCATGAATGTTACTTGCTAATTGTCAACGCAAGTCTGGATATTGTCCAGAACTTGTGCATTTGAACATGGATTGCTTCAGTGTCTGAGGAGTTGCAAATGGTGCTGAACATTGTGCAATCATCGACGAACATTTCCATTTCTGACTTTGTGATGGAGGGAAGATTGTTGGTGAAGCAGCTTAAGATGCTTGGACCCAGGACATTACCCTGAGGACTTCCTGCAGAGATGTCCTGGAGCTGAGTTGACTGACCTCCAACAATCACAGCCATCTTCCTATGTACCAGACATGACTTGCTGTAGGTGTGACATTGACGTGAGAGATGTCATACAGCAATCTGTCCACTCCTTTGACCAATGACAGCTGACACCCATGACAAGTCACCTGGTTTTGTGTCAATGATAACCAACAGGGCAAGGGCTGAAGGACAGGAGCCCATCTTATGAACTGGAGCTCACCTCTCAGGCCCCCCTTAGACCACACTCACTTCATACATAACTGGATGCTGTACTACAACCCTGCCTTACCCTGGATGTTTGCATCTTGCTCCATTAAAGCCAAACCTTAAAGACTCGTCCTTCTGCCTTGCCCTGCATTTTCCAGCTGGGTGGTTGAAATGTCCTTCTTGCTAATATATAGTAAGAGGCATATTAACATGGATTACTGTACTTTATCACTTCCATTATTACATGATCTCACCTTGTTAACATACAGGTTCCTGTTCTCCCTGATACCGGATTGAAAGTAGATACCAAGATCTTCAACATGCAAGCCAGACTGGGTACCTGGTAACTCCAGCTCACCACTTGCTGCTCTAGAGTTCCATGTTAGACACTGAGCACCAACATCTCTGAGCACGCTCCATGGGCATGACTGCAGGGCACCCCATATCCATGGGGGTTAGCATCTGACATGTATGAGTCTCACCACATTAACATAGTACATCTCTGTTCCACTTGCTATATAGTTCTGCACTTCACTGTTGCATTTTGGAGCACACCACAACTTCTCATTGCAATATTTTCACAAGGACAAGTACCCAGTCTGGCTTGTATGTTGGAGAACAGGAAACTGTATATTAACAAGGTGAGGTCACATAATAATGAAAATGATAAAGTGTAGTAATCCATACTAATACACCTCTTACTACATATTATGTAAAAACAATGACAGCAGATGCTGGAAACCAGATTCTGGAGTAGAGTGATGCTGGAAAAGCACAGCAGTTCAGGCAGCATCTGAGGAGCAGGAAAATCGATGTTTTGGGCAAAAGCCCTTCATCAGCCCTTTTGCCTGAAACGTCAATTTTCCTGCTCCTCAGATGCTGCCTGACCTGCTGTGCTTTTCCAGCACCACTCTAATCTTGATTCTAATCTCCAGCATCTGCAGTCTCCACTTCTGCCATATTTATGCAAGTGACAACTAAGTGGAGACATGTATTTGATAAGTGCCACATACATCTTGCATTGGGCTGTTCATAAAGATTGAACAATGGACAGAGTCCTTGTTTGAGAAAGATACAGAGTTCATCTCGTTTATATCCATTGGCACTTTATGTGCAGTCACTATCTCGAATTATCAAGCTATTGGCATTATATAACACAGTCAACATGGATATAAACTTAACAAATCAGAGTCCATTCTATTCACTTCAATCAAATAGATTCTCTGATTCAAGCACAAAATATCCTCTAATCAAACAGCTTCTAACCTTAAATGTAAATTGTTGGCATTGTATAGATCCTTCAGAACTGCTCAGTTAGCTGGCTGACCGGAAAGGCAGTGAGAGGGGTTGATGCATTGTTACAATTGTGAAGTTTATAAGATGGGTATGTTTCGGAACTGCATCTTGATATTAAGATAATGCAGAGGGAGTCATAGAATTACAGAATCATGGGAAGTTCACAGCACAGAAGTGACAATTTGGCCCATTATAGAAAACCTACAGTGCAGAAAGAGGCCATTCGGACCATCAAGTCTGCACCGACCCTCCAAAGAACATTCCACTCAGTCACAGCTCGCCCCACCCTATCCCTGTAACCCTGCATTTCCCATGGCTAACCCACCTAGTCTGTACATCCCTGAACACTGCAGACAATGTAGCATGGCCAATTTATCTAACCTCCACATCCTTGAACCATGGGAGGAAATCGGAGCACCCAGAGGAAACCCACACAAACAGGGAGAAAATGTGCAAACTCCACAGTCATCTGAGGCCGGAATTGAACCCAGGTACCTGATGCTGTGAGGCAACAGTGCTAACGATTGAGCCACCGTGCTGCCTGTAATGTCTACACAGGAGTGTGAGAGGTCATCTGGCCTGCCCTGAAGCTTTCTTGACAGCAGGCCTGGTTTGGTTGTTAAAGGGAGATTGTGTTCCTGTGTGATGGTTGGAGACACTAGCAGCAACCTCTGAGCTAGCAATGGGTGGAAACTCTCCCAAAGCCCCAGAAAGGCATGGAGAATATTGGATTGTAATCAATTGTGCTGTAAACTGTCCATTTAAACTGTATCTGTCCATTTCCTTCTAAGTTGGAAGAGAATTGGAGTTAAGAATCCATAATCAATACTTCTATCTGGATGCAAGAACTAGTGTGCTTTACATTGTCTTAGGGGGGGGGACAGAGAAAGCCTTCTTTGTGATCAGGTTACAGGTTTCCCTATAGATCAATTAATATCACAGATAGGGAGCAGTTTGTGTGTGGTCAGCAAAGAGGGAGAGCTGCTTGCATTTGTGAACTGACATAGCCAGATAAAGGAGAGTTAAGGTCTCTTGTTTAGGGTTTTAACACTCTTGCCTTCATTGCTCAGACCTTTGAGTATAGGAGTTGGGACATCATGTGGAGGTTGCACAGGACATTGGCGAGATCTCTTCTGGAGTAGTTCTGGTCGCCCTGCCATAGGAAGGATGTTATTAAGCTGGACAGGATTCAGAAGAGATTTACCAGGATGTTGCCAGGAATGGAGGGTTTGGGTTATAAGGAGAGGCTGGGGCTTATTTCACTGGAGCGTAGGAGGTTGAGGGGGTGACCTTATAGAAGTTCATAAAATAATGAGGGGTATGGATAAGGTGAATGGCTGATGTCTTTTCCCTAAAATGGGGATTTCAAGACTAGGGGGGAGTAGAGGAGAGAAGAAAGATTAAAAAAAAGACAGCAGGGGAATTGTTTTCACACAGAGAGTAGTTCATGTGTGGAATGAACTTCCAGAGGAAGTGATGGATGCAGGTACAGTTACAACGTTTAAAATACATTTGGATAAGTACATGGATAAGAAATGTTTGGAGGGAGGTGGGCCAGGAGCAGGCAGGAGGGACTAGTCTAGTTTGGGATTATGGTTAGCACAGACTGGTTGGATCGAAGGCTCTGTTTCTGTGCTGTATGACTCTATGAGTCTGGTTGGAGGTAAGCATCCCACAGTCATCCAAGGGTTCCAGTAGATTTGTCCTATCAGGACCTGGGAGAACAAGAATCATCAGAATTGGCTTTCGTGATAATAATAGATTTGGGAAACTGTCTATAAACTAAGGGAAATGCCTGGAGGTGGTCACTCCAAGTTGCTAATTAGTAAAGCTCCCATCAGGGTGTTCACATGCATATTAAAAGTCTTTTGGCAGTATTCAAAGTTGAGCTGGAATTTCCTACTATCTTTGTCAGCCGAATGCAAATCTTTGCCTTTTTGATGAACACATGATTAGAATAATAGATGCAAACGAAATTCATCTTCAGGTTTGTTTGCCTAGTTTGCATTTTATCCTGTTCCTCCCAGACAGAGCTAATAATAATTTGCCGGAAACATAATCATGCGATTGTCACTTGAAGCAATGAAACTGGCATTGACTCGAGATAAATATAAAGAAGAAACTGCCAGTGGAAGGGAGGGAAGGTTCTGGAATCAGCTCATCTCTGTGTTTTATAGCCAGAGCTTCACAGAATTGCCCCCAGCTCGGAACATTTAAAGTGGTTGCAACTTTGGCTTCTCTGACTGAACAGAGCATGTGTGTGAGGGAGTGTGTGTGAGAGAGTGTGTGTGAGAGAGTGTGTATGTGTGTGTGTGTGT
>NC_057743.1:36680850-36688240 GCF_004010195.1 Chiloscyllium plagiosum | reverse complement strand
TGTTTGTGCGTGTGTGTGTGTGTGTGGGTGTGTGTGAGTGAGTGTGTGTGCACATGTATGTGTGTTCATGAGTGAGTGTGAGTGAGTGTATGTGTGTGTGCGCGCGTGTGTGTGTGTGTTTTTGAGTGAGTGAGTGAGTGTGTGTGTGTGTTTTTGAGGTGCCAATGAATGTCCACAGGCTTTTAAACCATAGATTGCATCACAGTAGTGATGGAGCCTGTCCTCACCCAGCCTCCGCTCACACGAGTTTCAGCAGTTGTCCCTGGTTATGAAACACAAACAGGAATCTTGGCTGATTCTTTTTCCTCGACTCATCCCAAGAGCTGGATCCAGCATCATCACTTTTATATTCTCTTGCCAGAACAAACTAAAGGTTTTGCAGAGAGCACGCTCAGTTATTTGTCTCTGCCTTTCATTATACATGTGGTTGTTGTGTGTTTATTATCAGTAGAACAGGGGATAGTACCCACAGGAGGCAGCTCAGTAATTCTACCCTCGAATTAAACCAGCAAATAGGTTAAAAGACTGTAACAATTTTACTGTTGATTTCCATTTAACAGCAGTAGATAATAATCTTTGACTGTGTGGAGGAAAAGATTAGGGATTGCTGACCAAGGGTCCATGCCCGAAACGTCGATTCTCCTGGTCCTTGGATGCTGCCTGACCTGCTGCGCTTTTCCAGCAACACATTTTCAGCTCTGATCTCCAGCATCTGCAGTCCTCACTTTCTCCTACAAGGGTCCATGAAGCCTTGTCCAAAATACTCCTTACTCTAAACTTAGTCCAAGAGAACTGATAAAAGTAGAGTACGCTGTTGCTTTAAGTGCTCAAACCTTACCGAATGTTGCAAAAATGGGTTCTTCGTTAAATAGCCTCATGAGTTTTACCCAAACACAAACTGTTTGCTGGTTGCTGGGCAAGTGTTTATCTGGAACCGCCAGCAGTAATGCAAAAGAAAAAAAATCACAAGAGACAAGGAAAGCAAACGTTATAAATCAAAAAGAAAAAAATACGAAAGATAGAGTGTCAAATTTACAAGGTGACTTAATGTAGGACTAATCGGAACCATGTGAGACCAAGAGTGAACATTCTGTTTTTCAGAACTATGTAATGACACCTGCTATGAAGGAAGTGCTTAACCAGACTGGGATTTTGCAGAGATTTGACTCTCATTTCACTTTTTAAAGCTGAAAATTTTGACGGACAACCCCAGGGAGCATCGTTTAATTCCCATTTTTTAGGCAAAGACTATAAGTGAAAAATAATCTGGTTCCAAAATTTTTTTGATGAAACTGTACAATCTATGGATGGCGTCCTTAGTGGTGACAGAAGGTTTATGTACATGTTTGGGATTGCTCTGTCCATCTACATTACAATGATAGACCAGCAAGAGCACAATCTCAAATTTCGGGACTTTATTGGAAACAGAAGAGATTTAGGGAAGAAAAGTTTATAATTAATGCTGAGTTTGTAAAGGTTAAGTATGTTCAGACAAATTAGAAAAACAAGATTGACACCACAGATAATTAAGATTCTATTATTTCATCATAGTCCGTAAATAATTGTTCATTTGTCATGCTGATTGTGAAAACACATGGAAAATCTTTGATACTTTTGTCCAGCTGTGAACAACAGGAGCAAATTCTCTTTGACACAAGTCGCTACATAGCTATTTACAGAAAAAGTTAATACAATACATTAACACTAGGAGGTTAGAACTGATCCAGGAATAGAATATAGAACATAGAACAATATAATGCAGAATGGGCCCTTCAGCCCTCAATGTTGTGCCGACCTGTGAACTATTCTCAGCTCATCCCCCTACACTATCCCATCATCATCCATGTGCTTATCCAAGGATTGTTTAAATCTCCCTAGTGTGGCTGAGTTAACTACGTTGGCAGGTAGGACATTCCAAGCCTTTACCACTCTCTGAGTAAAGAACCTGTCTTAAATATATCACATCTCAATTTGAAGTTTTGCCCCCTCATACAAGCTGATGTCATTATCCTAGGAAAAGACTTTCACTTTCTACCCAACTAATCCTCAAATAGTTAGAAAATATCTTGCTTAAGCCATCTTAAATGACCCACTGATGTCAGGGAGTGTAGCGAACTCTTTTATTTGTATCCTTACACAGAGATAAGTCAACTGTTGCAATTAATGGATTACACCCGCCAAATAGTACTTTCACCTTCCCTTATCATAGAGTCACTGAATGTTACGGTTCAGGCTTCGGGAGTGGATGTTGGTGGATAGATAATCTTCAGAAACAGAAACACTGAAGTCGGAGAAAGGAAAGGAGGAGTCGGAGATGGGAGTCAAAAAGTGTGGTGCTGGAAAAGCACAGCAGGTCAGGCAGCATCTGAGGAGCAGGAGAGTCGAGGTTTTGAGCATAAGCTTTTCATCAGGAATGATGTAAAGTCATAGATGGACCAGTTGAAGGTAAATCAAAAGGATGGAGATTGGAAGCAAAGTTGATTAATTTTTCCAATTCAGGAAGAGAGCAGAGAGCAGCACCAATACCACCATTGATGTACCAGAGAAAGCATTAGGGATGAAAGCAACCACCCCAACACGCACAAACGAAGTTGCATCAAGACACTATTCAAAAGAGCCACAACACACTGCAGCACACCAGAACTGCAAAAAGAGGAAGAGGAACAAGGTATTCGCCAAAACGGATACCCGCGCAATTTCATCAACAGATGCCTAAGAGAAAGTCAACGAAACGAGGACATGCCACAACCAAAAGGACTAGCCACACTACCATACATCAGGAGCATTTCAGAACTAGGCATTTAATTCGACTGGGACAACACTACTATCATAGGTCAAGCCAGACAGAGAACAGCCAGGGAATTCCTAGAGGCATGGTATTCATCCACAAACTCCATCAACAAACACATCGACCTGGACCCAATATACCGGCCACTACAGCGGACAGCTGAAACTGACAACCGGAAGCGGCAGGGACAGGCCACTATAAATGCCGGAGGAAACATCAAAGAAGCAGGAGGCTCCCAAGCACTGATGATGTCGCCTAGCCAGGGGACGAAATGTTTGCAACAAAAACTTCCAGCTCGGTGAACAGAACCACAGCAACAAATCTTCTTCCAAACTTTGATGGGAGTCTGAATAGAAACTGGAAGAAAGAATATTATCTTTTATTCATTCGTGGAACATGGGTGTCACTGGTGGGGCCAGCATTTATTGCTCTTCCCTCGTTGTCCTTGAGAAGATGGGGGTGAGCTGCCTTCATAATCACTGCAGTCCATGTGCTGTAGGTAGACAAACAACACCCTAACAGGGGGAGTTCCAGGGTTTTGATCCAATGACAATGAAAGAATGGCAATACTATTCCAAATCAGGATGATGAGTGGCTTGGAGAGGAACTCTAAGGTGATGGTGTTCCCATGTATCTGCTGCCCTTCTCCAACTGAATGGTAATGATCATGGATTTGGAAGGCACTGTCTAAAAAGCCTTTGGGAATTTCTGCAGTGCATCTTGTAGATGGTACACATTGAAGCTACTGAGTGTCAGTGGTGGAGGGAGTAGATGTTTGTGGATGTGGTGCCAATCAAATAGGCTGCTTTCACCTAGATGGTGTCAAGCTTCCTGAGTGTTGTTGAAGTTGTGCCCATCCAGGCAAGGAGTATTCCATCACATTCCTGACTTGTGCCTTGGAGGTGGTGGAGAGGCTTTTGGAGTCAGGAGTTGAATTACTCACTGTAGGATTCCAATCTCTGACCTGCTCTTGTGGGCACTGCATTTATATGGCTAGGCCAGTTGAGTTTCTAGTCAATGGTAACCCTTGGGATGTTGATAGCAGGGGATTTAATGATAGTAATGCAAATTAATATTCAGGGACAATGGTCAGATTCTCTCTTGTTGGAGATGGTGATTGTCTGGCTCTTGCTTGGCGTGAATGTTACTTGTCACGTTTTAGCCCAAACCTGGATATAGTCCAGGTCCTGCTGCAGTGGGACACAGACATTTTCAGTATCTAAGGAGTTGGCAACATTGTGCGACCATCAGCGACCGTCCCCACTTCTGACATTGTTCTAGATACCCCACAAAGAGACAGACATGTTTGGGACCCATGCAGGTGCCCATAGCCACATCTTTGACTTGGAGAAAGTGAGATGGTCAAAGTGAGACTGAGCTCAGCCAGGTGAAGGAGGCTGGTGGTGAAGGGGAGCTGTTCAGGCAGGGACTGAGCATTCAGACACTCTGGAAGGGGAAGGGGTGTATAGAAGGATTGCGAGCGTCAAACAACTGGGGATTGTAGAATGGACCGATTTCCCACAGTTACTGACATTAAGCATCACAAGAATCACAAATGCAAGTGGGCTGATACTGAACATGAGGAAAAATATAGAATCAAGTTTGGAAGAAATCTGTCCAGTAAGGTAGGCACAGCTAGAGCCATGGCAGTGACTGAAGAAGCTTTCACAGAAAGGAAACAAGGATGCAAGGAGATTGTTAGTTCTCAGACTCGTGCTGCAATACAGGATAGACACGTTGAGTCGTAGAGTCAGACAGCACAGAAGCAGACCCTTTGGTCCAACTCGTCCATGCTGACCAAGTTTCCCAAACTCAACTAACTCCATTTGTCTGCATTTGGCCCATATCCCTCTAAACCCTTCCTGTATCTGTCCAACTGTCTTATAAATATTCCAATTATACCTACATCTACCACTTGCTCTGGCAGTTCATACACACAGCCACCTTCTGTGTGAAAACATGCCCCTCAGGTCCCTTTTAAATCTTTCTCCCCTCACCTTAAAAATATGCTCCTTTGTTTTGAACTTCTCCACCCTCAGGAGAAGACGTTCGCTATTAACCTTATCTATATGCCTCATGATTTTATAAACCTCCCTAACATCATCCCTCAATCTCCTACGCTCCAGTGAAAAAAGTCCCAGTGAAAAAGTCCCAGTGAAAGAAGTCCCAGCCTCGGCTGTACAGGACATTGGTGAGGCCACTTTTTGAATATTGTATGCAATTCTGATCTCCCTCCTATCTGAAGGATGTTGTGAAACTTGAAAGGGCTCAGAAAAGATTTACAAGGATGTTGCCAGGGTTGGAGGATTTGAATGACAGGGAGAGGCTGAATAGGCTGGGGCTGTTTTCCCTGGAGCATCGGAGGCTGAGGGGTGACCTTACAGAGGTTTATAAAATCATGAGGGGTGTGGATAGGATAAATAGACAAAGTCTTTTCCTTGGGGTGGGGGAGTCCAGGACTAGAGGGCAAAGGTTTAAGGCGAGAGGGGAAAGGTATAAAAGGGACTTAAGGGCAGAAGGTGGTGCGTGTATGGAATGAGCTGCCAGAGGAAGTGGAGGCTGGTACAATTACAGCATTCAAAAAGCGCCTGGATGGGTATATGAATAGGAAAGATTTAGAGGGATATGGGCCAAGTACTGGCAAATGGGACGAGATTCGGTTGGGATATCTGGTCGGCATGGATGAGTTGGACCAAAGGGTCTGTTTTCGTGGTGTACATCTCTACGACTCAATGACTCTCCTTATAACTCAAACCCTCCAGTCCTTCCTATAGCAGGGTGACCAAAACTATACACAGTACTCCAAAAGTGGCCTCACCAATGTCTTGTGTAACCTTAACATGACATTGCAACTCCTATACTCAATGGTCTGAACGATGAAGGCAAGCGTGCTAAATATTCTTAACCAACCTGTCTACCTGTGATTTAACTTTCAAAGAACTATGTACCTGAACCCCAAGGTCGTCCTATTCAACAACACTACCCAGGGGCCTACCATTAACTGTGTAAGCCCCGCCCTTGTTTGTTTTACCAAAATGTAATACCTTGCATTTATCCAAATGAAATGCCATCTGCCACTCCTCAGTCCATTGGCCCAATTGATCAAGATCCTTTTGTAACCTTAGATAACTTTCTTTACTATTGACGACATCACTGATTTTATTTTTGTGCACAAACTTACGAACCATGCCTCCCAAATTCTCATCCAAATTGTTTATATAAATCGATGTGACTTATCCTGGTGAGCTCAAAAAGTTCCCTACAGCAGAACCAGAGCTTCAACTCTCCTGGTGATGTCCAGTGGTGCTATAAGCAAACACTGGAGGCTCTATCTTTCCTCATCTTAAACTAGGTGACATTGACCATTACTGCTTTGTGCATTTGAATGTAACTATTTAACATGATAGATAATTTCCAGTGATAGTGCATAGCAGTTGTGTTGTGAGGTGGTAAGATACTGGTTTAAGGTCATAATTCTGTTTGTGGTGAATATTTGATCTGCGTTCTGCTACTTCCAGGCAGGCTGTTTGCTGATGCCTGCCCTAGTATTAGACCAGCATGATAAGTATAAGATGGAATATAAGTTATTACTAATGATTGTTGCTCCAAAAACAGCAGAAACCTCAGATCTCCCTGGTCTAGGAACTGCCATCGGATTCAGTTTCAGAATAAATAAACACAGTGGGATCCCAGTGGGATTTCTCAGTGGGAATGGTTAGTTTCTGAGTCATTGTCCATTAATGTTAGGCACGCAGACTGTTTACAGAAGTGACTGATGCCATCGTACTCCACAGGGAATCTATGGCAAATATCAAAATTGCAACATGTACAGGCAGCTCAAACATCTGACTGTTATATCAGGAACCTGGCTTAATTCTCAGCACAACCTTTTCATGGTAATGGAAGAGAAATTCACCAGCAAATCTCTGAGTTCTAATAGTCACTCTCCAAACAGGAGTGGGGTGGAGTGCTGTATGGACACTACCAGTCTCTGTCATTTCTTATGAGGTGTTAACACAATTTAAAAAAAAACATATATTAATACAGCACCTTTCACATCCTCATGATATCAAAAAACAATCTTTAACCAATTAAGTACTGTAATGTAGGAAATATGGAGCCAATTTATGCAGAGTAAGCTCAGACAAGTAGCATTGAGATTGTGGCCCAGTAATATTTTTAATGAAGTTGGCCAAAGGATTTTTTTAATTCATTCATGGGATGATGGCATTGCTGGCTAGGCCAGTAGTTATTGCCCCTCCTAGAGGGAAGTTAAGAGCCAACCACATTGCTGTGGGTCTGGAGTCACATGTAGGGCAGACCAGGTAAGGATGGGAGTTTCCTTCTCTAACAGACGTTAGTGAATCAGATGGGGTTTTCCAACAATTGAAAATGGATTCATGATCATTGTTAGACTCTTAATTCCAGTTTTGTATTGAATTTAAATTCTATCATTTGCTGTAGTAGGTTTTGAACACAGGTCCCCAGAGTGTTACGTGGGTCTTTGGATTAACAGTCCAGTGATAATACCACTGGGTCATCACCTCCTCCATATATATTTGCTGAAGCACTGATGAGAACCCCTTCCCCTCCCCCCTCCCT
>NC_057743.1:36660248-36680812 GCF_004010195.1 Chiloscyllium plagiosum | reverse complement strand
ACCATACTTCTCTGAATCAGTTTTGTGAGATCTTTTATGTCCACTCAAGAGAGTAGACAGAGACTTGGTTTAATGTCTCATCTGAAAGATGGAACCTCAAAAGTGCAGCAGTGTCTGACTGAATCGTGTGCTCTACCCTCCGGGGTGGGAGTTAAAAACATCTTTCTGCAGGGAGGTTAGCAGTGAATCACTTGATGTCAGCTTTGCCTGTATCTGAAACACTGGCAGGAGCCATTGCATCTCCTTAATAGTTGGACAACAGGACCAAAACAAATGAAAAAATGTTAATACGCAGAAGAGCTTGCAAGATACATGCTGACGACATGTCTGTAGGCTGGATAAAAAGTTCAGCCTCATGATTTAAACATGTTGCACAATAATACTTGTACAGCCATAACTTATTACGTTTTAAATCCCAGTTTAGAGTATTGGGATTGCAATCTGAAGCATTCTTTCAGTTTAATCTGTTCGGTTTTTCCAGTGGACGTCAATTTGGCAATGGAATACTGATGAGGTTACAACCCCCACAAATTTAACTCAACCCAGAATTTATTTTGAGCCATACATGAAGGTTACCACATAAACTAAATCATAGATAAAACATATTTAAATAAGGAAAGATGTGAAGCCTTTTGTGGATCAGGTTAATGAGAATGATTCCCAGGATGAGAGACTCTAGTAACATGGTTAGACTAGAACAGTTGGAGCTCCTTTTTCCTTCCAGGAGAGGACATTTGTTGGAGGTGTTCAAAATCTGGGAAGTAAACGAGAGAAGGTTTGTTGGACTAATCCATGGAATGAGTGGAGTAATAACCAGACAGGCTAGGCCTATATCCTGTGAAGAGTCAGAGGTGACCTAATTGAAACATATAAGATCCTGAAGGGATTTGACCAGGTGGATGTGAAACATTTATACTCTATGCCCCAACTGATGAAGGCAGCCATCTCATAAACCTTCTTTACCTCCATATTCAATTGTGTTGCCACTTTCAGGGAGCAATGGATGTGCACCCTGTGATCCCTTTGTCTATCAGAGCTCCCAGGGATGCCACCTTTTACTGTTTAATTTCCTCTTGCATTTGTCCTCCCAAAATGCATCATCTAACACTTGTCCAGATTAAACTCCATCTCTACCCAACTTTCCAACTGATCTATATCCTGCTATATCCTTTGACGATCTACCTCATTATCCACAACTTCACCAATTTTTGTGTCATCTGCAAACTTACTAATCAGACGACTTACATTGATATACTACCCAAACCACAGAGCCTCCAGCACTGATCTTTGCGGAACACCAGTGGTCACAGTCAGAAAAACATCCCTCCACAACTACGCTCTGTCTTCTATGACCAAGCCAATTTTGTATCCAACTTACTAACTCACCATGGGTCCCCTGTGACCTAATTTTCTGGGCCAGCCTGCCATGAGGCACCTTGTCAAATGCTTCAGTAAAGTTCATGCAAGTCAATCCCATCCCTAAGAATCTTCTCCAATGATTTCCCTACCATTGATGTAAAGCACAGTGGCCTATAATTTCCTGCATTATCCCAGTTGCCCATCTTAAACAAAGGAATGACATTGGCTATTCTCCAGTTTTCTGGGGCCTCACTTGTGGCTATACAGGATCTCTGTCGAGGCCACAGCAATTCCCTCCCTTGCCTCCTTCAGTATCCTGGGATAGATCTCATTGGACCCTGAGGTTTTGTCTACTTTAATGTTTCTCCATACACTCAATACTTCCTCCTTCTTAGTTTTGACATGCTCTATAATATTAACATGCCCCTCCCTAACCTTACCATCATTTATGTCCTTTTCCTTGGTGAATATCCTTGTGAAGTACTCATTAAAGATTTCACCCACTTCCTCTGGCTTCACAAATTAATTCCCTCCGTTGTTCTTGAGTGGACCTCCATTTTCCTAACTACCCTCTTGCTCCTAATATACATATGAAATTCCTTGGGATTTTCCTAAGTTCTACTGGCCAAGAATATTTTGTGGCCCCTTTTAGCCCTCCTAATTCCTTGTTTAAGTTCTTTTCTGCTCCCTTATATTCCTCAAGAGCCTTGTCAGATTTCAGTTTCCTAAATCTTTCTCTTTTTGACCAAACTTTCAATATCTATGCAGCGCCTAACTGAATTGAAAGGTACGTTGCTTTGTTAAAATATTACTCAATTAATATCGATGGATTTGAGATGCTCTGCCTGGAACTGGTCATATCAAAAGGAACTACACAGATCAGAACACATTTGGTTCCCTGCTTCCACTGGAGCAGTGGTTTTGTATTTTGCAGTGTGATGTCCAAGGAATGAAGAATGTGTTTTCACACACCACACTGTCTCTGGAAGGAATTCAGAGTCCCGGTAACTATGTATGTGCTAAACTCTTGTCATGTCACTCATTATTATGTTAATCTAGATATCTTTGCCAAAATCATAACTGTACCCATACAATACTCTTGTACGTACACTGCCAATGAATGGAAAGCAGGAGGGTCACTATTTTGGAAGCTAATACCATTTGTTTTTACTCCTGTGGCAACTGTCTCCATGGAAACCCAGAAAGTTTGTTCTAGACAATTGAGAATTTTTACCTTTTTTGCACATTCCTTGGATTTGATTCCAGTTACTTCCAAGAATAATTCCCATTGTGCCTCCAATTACAGCATTTTTGTTCAGCCTGCACTTCTGAGCTCCAGGCACATGAAATTAATTTGCTCGGGCCCTCCTCTCCAGTTCCTCTGAAAGCACAGCCTTCATAGGCACTAAGATATAACAGATACAGTTCTAGCTACAGCCTCACATAGCAAGCTGGATGCTTTGCACAGTGCTTTGGAATATTCTAAGGACCACACTGGATACCAACACATGGTCTGGCAAGAGCCAAAGGCAACAGGAATGACATTAATTGTCTTGCAGGGAGTTACAAGGCAGTAAAATCAATTGAGGGATTGAAATGACATCATTAACCAGGAGAGCAAAGTTTGGATGGTTTACTGGTGTTAGTGGATCTCCATAGTAACAGAATTTAACCCCTTCCTAGGTATTTCTTATCGCTGACCTCCTGATTTCTTCTGAAGGCATCTCTGCATCTCTGGGTTCGAGGGCAGTCCCCAAAGTGCTGACCAAATGAATTTGTAGATATTTTTAATCAACCTATTATGGAGTCAGAGAGCACAGAAACAGGCTCTTTGGCCCATCATGTCCATGCTGACCAGCTTTCCAAAACTGAACTAGTTGCACCTGCCTCCATTTGGCCCATGTCCCTCTCAACCTTTCCTAATCATGGAACCTTCCAAAAGCCTTTTCAATGCTGTAATTGTATCAGCCTCCACCACTTCCTCTGGCAGCTCATTCCATACACGCACCACCCTCTGTGAGAAAGAATTGTCCCTCAGGTCCCTTTTAAATCTTTCCCGTTTCACCTTAAACCTAAGCCCTCTCGATTTGGACTCTTCTAACCTGGGAAAAAGACCTTGACTATTAACCTTACCTGTGCACCTCATGATTTTATAAGGTTATCTCTCAGCCTCCTAGGTTCGGAGGAAAAATGTCCCAGCCTATTCAGTCTCTCCAGGAGAAAGTGAGGTCTGCAGATGCTGGAGATCAGAGCTGGAAATGTGTTGCTGGAAAAGCGCAGCAGGTCTGGCAGCATCCAGGGAACAGGAGAATCGACGTTTCGGGCATAAGCCCTGAAGAAGGGCTTATGCCCGAAACGTCGATTCTCCTGTTCCCTGGATGCTGCCTGACCTGCTGCGCTTTTCCAGCAACACATTTCCAGCCCTATTCAGTCTCTCCCTAAACTTAAATTCTCCTGTCTTGGTAATATCCTTGTGAAACCCACTTTAACCCTTTCCAGTTTAAAAACATCCTACCTACAGCAGGGTGACCAGAAATGTAGGTCCTCTAAATTGGTCCTTCCTAATGTAACACAATGGCCCAACCCCTGTCCTGAATTGCTTTGACTGATGAGAGTTCTGGGAGAGGTGGGACTTAAACTTGGAATCCTAGCTCTTTGGTAGGGACTCTACCACTGCATTACAAGAACACTACTTTAAGTTGGCATAATATTGTTAATCACTGGAGATAATCTGTTACTACTAACAGATTGGCGATCTTCAGGATCCTCATTAGGGATCCATTGTAGACAACCTGGAAAACGTCTCCATTCTAATTCCAGAATTGTTACCCATATTCTGAACTCTATCTTTTCCATTGCCTTCTTTCACCTCCCTTTTAAGCATTGCTCCCTCACCCTCCTGAGCCTCGTTAAGATACCGTGCAAGTCCAGAACAACTGCCTAGCTTTTCAAGATAGCTCCCTATTAACCTCTTCAGAGATATTATTACACACTACTGGAGCAGATGGGACTGGATCCTGGGCTTCCTGTCTCAGAGGTAGGGGCGCTACAAACTGCGCCCCAGTGCTGAAGTGGAATTGCTAATGGATTCTGAAGCAGGGTCACTGGACTCGAGATGGTAACAGGGCTGCTTTCGCCACACAAGTGGTGCCAGACCTGCTGAGTTATAGAGTCATAGAGTCGTGCAGCACAGAAACAGACCCTTCAGTCCAACTCATCCATGCCGACCAGATATCCTAAACTAATCTAATTACATTTGCCAGCACTTTGCCCATATCCATCCAAACCTTTCCCATTCATATACCCATCTAAATGCCTTTCAAATGTAGTAATTGTATTGGCCTCTGCCACTTCCTCTGCCATCTCATTCCATACACATACCACCCTCTGCATGAAAAAGTTGTCCCTTAGGTCTTTTTTATATCTTTCCCCTGTCACCCTAAACCTATGCCCTCTAGTTTTCTGGACTCCCCGACCCAGGAAAAAGACCCTGTAAACTGCCGTTGTTTTGATCTTTTATCCCCCCAAAGTTCCTAAACAATGTAACACAGTCACTACTGTTTCTGAATTCGAGGAAATCAGCTCCAGCACCTAAAATACCTCAAAAAAGAAGCAGCTCTCACAGCCACAATTTTTTTCCTGTCCTCCATCTTTACCTCCTCTTTTCTCCAAGAATTCCTGTTTTTGGATGTAGGTTTGCTCGCTGAGCTGGAAGGTTCATTTTTAGACATTTCGTCGCCATATTAGGTAACATCTTCAGTGCGCCTCCGGACAAAGCCGGAACATTCCAGCTCAGCAAACAAATCTACATCCAGAACCTCAACCTGAGCTACAAACCTTCTCAAAACTCGCTAATTCCTGTTTTTGTTTGTTGCTGATGGTATAGTTTGCAGACACTTTTAATCAACCTGCTCAGACAGATTATAACACGTCGAGGGTACTTGGGGCTTGAAGTCTCCTACTTCAGAGGTAAGGACACTACCTTTGCTCCACAAGTGCCCTAAAGGATTCCTTTTGTCTCTTTAATGATCCTCCCTACTTGCATTGACATCTTCAATGACACCTTGATTTCAACACCGTGGAGTTACCACTCGTGTAAAACATTTTGATGCTAAAAACACATCACTTTTTTCTTTTTTTATATAAAATATATATATATTCTTGGGATAAGATGAGGTTGCAGTTGCTGCCCATGCTTGGTTAGACTGAAGTGCCTGTGATTGGTTGGGGAGACAGGGTGATGTAGTAATGCCAAGCAAGCTAGAAATTATGGCTAATGTTCTGAGAACTTGTGTTTGAATCCCACTGTGGCAGGGGGTGAAATTTGCATAAAATCCAATATAATTTGGAAGAGAGACAGGCCTAATGCCAACAATGTAACCACAGCTAAGTGTCATAAAAACCTATCTGCTCCTTTAGGGAGGTGAAGGCCAGGGTTGGAGGTTTTGAGTTATAGGGAGAGACTGAACAGATTGGGGCTGTTTTCCCAGGAGCATCAGAGGCTGAGGGGTGACCTTATAGAGGTTTATAAAATCATGACGGGCATGGATAGGGTGAATAGTCAAGGTCTTTTCCACAGGATAAGGGTGTCCAAAAGTAGAGAGCTTAAGGTGAGAAGGGGAAAGATTTATAAGGGACCTAAGGGACAACCTGTTCATACAGAAGTTAGTGCATATGTGGAATGAGCAGCCAGAGGAAGTGGTGGAGGCTGGAACAATTACAACATTTAAAAGGCATCTGGATGGGTATATGAATAGGAAGGGTTTAGAGGGAAATGGGCCATGTGCTGGTAAATGGGACGAGATTAATTTAGGACATCTGGTGGGCATGGACAAGTTGGATCGAGGGGTCTGCTTCTGTGCTGTGCATCTCTCTGAATCTAACTGTGCCATCTTTACCTGGTCTGGCCTTCATGTGACCCACAGCAAAGCAGTTGCCTCTTTAATGCCATTGGGTGATTAGCAATGGACAGAAAATGCATAGCCAGTGACCTCCCCCACATTCTGTGAATGAACAAAATTAAATTCTCTGAAATGTTGAAATCTTAGAGTGTTATGTGGGCAGTTCCAGGGTGCCATAGGGCTCATGAAGGGATAGCTACAGCCATGTCATATTAGAGGGTGTTTTGGAGGGGATCACAAAGGTTATGGTGCTTCAGTGACATTGTTGTCTTTCTCAGTGGCAGAGGTCACGTCACAAGAACAGAATTGCTGCTCAGGTTTTTGTTACCTCAGCTTGTCCTTTAAAGTGTACGTCTTCGTGGACGGTCGGCCTATTAATAATGCCACACCTCGAGGGACGTGCTTTATCTGAGATGATGGTTTGTTTGTGACTGATCCGGGTGAAGGATCAGCCTGGTTCAGACCAACATCTGATCAATGCCAAGATGTTGATGGCGTGGTAATCCCTGTTACACTCTTTTCAGGATCAAGGGAATCAGGCTGCACTTTCTCTGAAAACTTACTAAACATTTGGCTAACTGTACTTTGCTTCTCTTGCAGTAAACCACAACGGCCCTGAGTTTGTGAAGTTAAGAGCAGTTATGAGAAAAAATGACTCTGTTGTTACTTTCCAATCATTCCACTGACCGTTTCTCATGAGACCATCACAAGTAGGTATCTGTTCAAATGCCAACCACTTGAGACAAGTGAGAGGGTGTGTTTTAGTGGGATTGCAACATGGAACATTTGAACTCAGTTGCTACCTGCACTTTCAGTAACGCTTTTGAAACACTATGAGTCAGTCACTGATTGATCTCCTGTGTGACTGTATTCCTTCACTTGCTGTGATCTCAGTGGTGCAGTTGTGCAGTTCTCACCAATGTCATACTTTCCACATTCACTTTCAATGTTGTAACCACATCCTGTTGATTTAATGCAGTCTTGTACCAAAGCTATCCTGGGTCCCGTGGTTGAAGTATACATTTCCTTTCTGATGCAGTCTGACATTCTGGCAATGCTTTGTGCAAAAGGGATTAGCACTGGGCGGATTTTCTTTGCCAGTGTAAGTTGAGAGTTAAATATTTCACTGATTACTGCAATCACAGGTCCCCAGAAGGGCTCAATGAGATTTATTCAGAGATCCACACAGAGCAGCAAGCTGCAATTCTCTGCTTTTGTACCATACCAGGCTTAATGATCTCAACTTGAGACGGGGCTGTGACAGCTCACCCAGTTTTGAAAGGAAAAATCAGCTAAGGTTCTCATTTGGGCTCTTGATCGAGTACATTATAGACCACATAACTGTGGAAAGGAAACTAAGGATGTAATTTATAGACAAATGAGAGAAGCCACCACTGTTACACTTTTCCCAGATCTGCACTCTGAATATTTGTAGCTTCCACATTTGTTTTGTAAATGAGCAATCCACAGAGTCCAAGTATTTTTACTGTTCAGAAGTGTTATGACACACCTCTGGAGCAGGTGGGTTTTGAACGCAGATCTTCCAGCCCGGAGGCAGGGTCACTACCACTGTGCCATTTAGTCAAAGCATTTTTGACCACGCACGATATTGGAAAGCAGGCAACATTCGTACCACTAAGTGAAGAAATGTCACTCGACCAGAAACATTAACTCTGATTTCTTCCCACAGATACTGCCAGACCTGCTGAGCTTTTCCAGCAATTTCTGTTTCAGGGTCACTACCACTGTGCCATTTAGTCAAAGCATTTTTGACCACGCACGATATTGGAAAGCAGGCAACATTCGTACCACTAACAAAAACAGGAATTGCTGGAAAAGCTCGGCAGGTCTGGCAGCGTCTGTGGAGAGAAATCAGAGTTAACGTTTCAGATTGAGTGAAGAAATGTCACTCGACCAGAAACATTAACTCTGATTTCTTCCCACAGATGCTGCTAGACCTGCTGAACTTTTCCAGCAATTTCTGGTTTTGTTTCTGATTTACAGCATCCGCAATTCTTTTGGTTTTTAACGTTGATACCACTGCCTGGTAAACCAGATCAAAGGAGATTAAACTCAGGACAGAGGGAGAATAGCTGGAAGAAATGAACTGAAATGTTTGCAGTAAAGTACTATTGATAAGTAATATTTCTATCGCCAATCCTTTAATTAACATTGGACTGGGTGTTAAGTGATGATGTGTCCAAAATTCATCCATAATAAAAGACCATGCTGGTTTTTTCTCCTCAGTTATGGAAATGAACTGTTTTACAAATACAGCAAGAGCATTTTGATAGCCCCACCCCCAGTACCCAAGGATTAATTAGATACAGGGAGGGAGTAGATTAAAATTATAAAAATATTAAACTGATATGAACCTACCTCCACAGTGTCCAATTCCATTTTGAGCCGTGGTAGTTGGGGTTCCCTCGCTGGGAGGTACGGGTCAGTCAGATCAATCTGTTGGTGTAGATGCCTGCATCAAACTTTACGACAATTTTACCCACGCAGTGGGCCAGGCCTCCCTGACTGAGGACGGCCAACAACTGAAAGAAAATGATACTGGAGAAAGATGCTTTTATCGAGGATCGTCCCGAGCAGCTCCGTGATGTGGGACTCTGTGCTCTGTGGTCTGTTCCCCAGGACACACACCAAGACAAACATCGATTGCACCTGGAGGACCATCAACTCGGTGAAAGATGCTCTTTGGTCTGCCCGAAACTTGTTGGTGTCCCAGAACACAGAGTTGAAGGTGACCGAGTGTTGCAGACTGACACATTCCAAGGTCCAGGACTATGTGCTGAGACACTAAAGCTTGGGGCAGCTGCCGCCAAGGCACAGCAGGGAAAGACCATTGTCTGAGGTCTTATTGCTGAAGCTAAATGGGGCTCCACTCAGTTACCGGACCCTCCTGGTGCCACAGAGATATGCAAATATAATCTTGTACAAGTGAGAAACACCTTTGGTTATGTTTGCTGGATAGATTCAAACTCCAGTATTTTCTCTTATTATGCTATTGTATGGATTTGAACTGTGACTGTGTATGTGTATAAAGCTATTTTTATGAATAAAGTATTGTTTTGAAATAAAGAGAAGATACAGGCCAAATCCAGCAGGGCTGTTCCAGCCTACACTCCACTTCAAGCTTAATCTGCCTTGCCCTGCTTTTCAGATCACCCCTTGCTGACCTTCACAGGGTTCTCTCTCAACTCCATCCTTTCTTCCCTGACCTCCTATAGTCAGACTCATAAATCTCTTCCAGCTGGTGGGAGCGTTTGGTATTTGCATTATATTAATAAAGGAATAGACGCTGCAAATACACTTCTGTCATAAGTAAGGTCCTCACCACCTGGCAACCTAATGCAGTTCCAAAGAATAGTAAGAGCTCTTCTGGTACAGTTGTAGTGTCCCTAGCTCTGAGCCAGGAGATCTGAGTTCAAGCCCCACCTGCTCCAGTGCTATACAATGACATCTTGGAACAGGTTTATTGGGGAAGGTTCTGGATCAGTGGTGCTGGAAGAGCACAGCAATTCAGGCAGCATCCGAGGACAGGTAAAATCGATGTTACAACAGATTAGTATTCAGCACCTGATTATGCTGCCCGTTGGCAATGTAAGGCCAATCATTTAAGTAGAAGCGTATATCAGAGGGCAAAATGCTTTCTGTTGAATGGAGCCTGTTAAAATTTCAGATATCGTTTCCATTTGGGTTACACTTATTTTGAGTGTGAATAAGATAATTCTAACTCTTTAATGAAACTGCACCCTGCAGGAAGAAGCCTGTTCATCAAATAGAAGACAATTACATATGTGCAAACTGTAAGACAAGTACTTGATTTTCTCAGCATGTCAGGCTGTTGCTTCGGGGGACTCATTGTTTGCAAGCACAAGAATAGATGTGCTAAATTATTTCCACTTTCTCCGTCCCAACAACGTGGAGCAAGTAACTAAAAAGGAGGAAATAGCTCTTTTGGCTTGACAGCTGTTTAAAACACCCTTCTCTCAGCACTGTTCAGGTGCAGGCTAATGATTCACTCACTTTCTCCCCCTGTTCTATTAAAAGCAGCATTTTCACCATCTTGCTGCCACCCCATCGTTCACTAACTCCAGCGTCAGTCAAGACACCCGTGCGAGTTGGCCTTGAGTCAGAGAGTCATGAATTGAAATCCCACACCCACGGATTTATGCACATCAGCCAAATTGACGCAGGTCTATCCACCAGCAATCAACACCATTACAAAAAATAAATTATTTGGTCATTATTGTCCAGTGGCATGTTAATAGTATTTTGAGATACGCACATTCAGGGCTTTGTATGGATATGGTTGACCAGAAAGGGCACAGAGGAGATTCCCTCCCCCAGAATGTTTCCTGAACTGGAGCATTTTCGTTATGAAGAGGGAGTAGAGTGGCTGGGGCTGTTTTCCTTGGAGCACAGTGATCTGAGGATAAACCTGATAGAGGTGTACAAAGTTCAGCGGAGTGCAGATGTGAAGAAACATTTCCCCTTAGTAGGGAGATCAGTAACCAGGAGGTACAGATTTAAGGTAAAGGGGAGGAGGTTTACAGGGGATTTAAGGAAGATTTCTTTTTAACCCAGAGGGAGGTGAGGATCTCCCTGAAATGGTGCTAGAGGCAGAAACCATCACAGCATTTAAGAAATATTGAGGTGATCGCTTGAAGAAATATGGCATACAATGCAATTGGCCAAGTGCTGAAAAATGGGCTTAGAATAGATAGGTGTGGGCACAATGGGCTGATTGACCTCTTTCTGTGCTGTAAAGCTATAACACTACGTTTAATTAAGTATTTAGAGCACTTACAAAGAGAGACTGCTGGGACACTAGGTTACTGGTTAGGTGGCAGACATATGTAATGCTGCATTCTGTTCATAAACATGTCAAATGTTTAGGTTCACAGTTCACCCTCTTTCTTGGGATTGGAGTAAATACTCTCATGTTGTTGTTTGCGGCATCTTGCTATGTACAGATTGCCAGCTGCATTTCCCACAGGGTTCCTCGAAGCAACTCTCAGCATTCCTAACACTGCCCTCAGGAAAGGAACAGAGCAAATTTGCATAAATGTAAAATCTTGCCCCGTACATCATGAACATGCTTGTCTGATGCTATGGATAATATGGATTTTGTAAGCAAGTTAATCACACTAACATCACCTTCTATGAGCACAACTGATTTGGACCCATAGTCAGACATGTACATTTTAATAACTTATTACATGGACACACAGTTAAAAAATAATTTAGATAAACCAATTTGTTCTTGGGATGTACGTACCACTGATTAAACAACAGATCGATGCAACGTTTTAAAGATGTTACCTCTTTTCCACACACAAATTTCGCAATTAAGCCGGATTAAGGAGATAGCGAAAGAACAAAATATTGCCCTATGACATTAAAAATCTGATGTTGAAAGAATGTTTGTCCTCGTGGGGCAGTATAGAACAAGAGATGATAGTTTTAGGGTAAAGGGTGGCAGATTCAAAACAAAGCTGAGGATGAATTATTTCTCTCAAAGGGTCAAGAATCTATGGATTTCACTTCTTCAGAGAACAGTAGATGCTGGGACACTGAGTAAATTTAAGGAGGAGACAGACAGATTTTTAATCAGTAATGGGTTGAAGGGTTATGGGGAGGAGGCAGGAAAGTGGAGTCTCGGCTCAGATCAGCCATGATCAGCCACGGTGGCACAGTGGTTAGCACTGCTGCCTCACAGCGCCAGAGACCCGGGTTCAATGCCCGCCTCAGGCGACTGACTGTGTGGAGTTTGCACTTTCTCCCCGTGTCTGCGTGGGTTTCCTCCGGGTGCTCCGGTTTCTTCCCACAGTCCAAAGATGTGCAGGTTAGGTGAATTGGCCATGATAAATTGCCCGTAGTGTTAGGTAAGGGTAAATGTAGGGGTATGGGTGGGTTGCGCTTCGGCGGGTCGGTGTGGACTTGCTGGGCCGAAGGGCCTGTTTCCACACTGTAACGTAATTTAATCTAAAAATGGTGGAGCAAACTCGAGGGGCTGAATGGCCTACTCCTGCTTATGATTGAGCACTTTGTACAATGCAATGGAATTTCAATGGCAAAACAAAAGTCAGCTCTAATCTTACCTTAAGAGCAGTGTTGTTTTAAGAACTCAATTAGCTGTTGGGCCTAGAGCCAGAGTGTCATCATATCACTCTGCATTGCAACACCTTCGGCCCACAATGCAACAGCGTCCCTATGATAGAAAATGAGATTGTAAAACTTGGTGTTATTGATGCCAAGTTAATTGGGAGCCAGAAATTAAAGAACACTTGATTAGTAATTTCATAGCATTAGCCAAAACTTACTTTTCAGTTTTGTAATGCTCTCAATTTAAGAGCGATGTTGTTTTAAGAATTCAATATCCAGATGGGTCAAGGCCAGAAGTAACCAGAGATCACTCTGCCCTGCAACACCCCAGGCTAAGGATGAAGCTAGAGGCAGCTTTCTCCTTTACGTATTAGTTTTAGCTTTTGTATTAGTTTACGTAAATCAGCAAGAGATGATCAAATAACTGAAATCCATGTACCTAATGGTTCAGTGGTTAGCACTGCTGCCTCAGAGCACCAGGGACCTGGGTTTGATTTTCACCCCGGAGGTTGGGATATCTGGTTGGCATGGACAAGTTGGACCGAAGGGTCTGTTTTTGTGCTATACATTTCTACGACTCTATGTATGACTGTGTGGAGTTTGCACATTCTCCCCGTGTCTGCGTTTGTTTGCTCCAGTTTCTCCCACAATCCAAAGATGGGCAGGTTAGGTGGATTGACCACAGTAAATTGCCCATAAATTCCAGGGATGTGTAGGCTAGGTGCATTAGTCAGGGGGAAATGTAGTGGAATGGGTCTGGGTGGGTTACTCTTCGGAGGGTCGGTTGTTGGGCCAAATGGCCTGTTTTCATACTGTAGGGATTCTATGATTCTAATAAATGCTGCATATAACCAACTCAATCACCAAATGGTATGAATCAGTGAATAAGGAAGACAACAATGCAGGCTTGAAGGCTATGTGGGTTTATTCCACCGCTGCCAACATGCAATAATTCCTTGTGGCTATCTATATGTAACATTTATAATCTATATGTACCTGAACATCTCTTGTTTCCAGAGGTACACTGTATTCCATTGAAGATTTAATTACAATTATGCATCTGTCAGGGAAATTACTGTCTAGTTACACAATCCTTTATCCGAAATCCGAAAAGCTCCAAAATCCAAAATGTTTTTCGTGGCGTGTGGAGTGTCATTTTGGCGTGCGAATGGGTGACCCAACTCCACACCCACCTGAACCACATCACTCAGATGTAACATGACGGCGTGACCCAGCACGAGCAGGCGTCACTTGTGTCTCAGCGCTTGTACTAGTCACTCGTGCATCTGCTGATAGATATTTTTTTTTTATTTCACTGTGAAAATGTCATTTATTGCAAAGTCTGAAAACTTCTGAATTCTGAAAAACAACTGGCCCCAAGGATTTTGGACAAAGGGTCGTGTACCTGTACAAACAAAACAAAATTGTTCAGGAACTTTGAACAAAACCCCAGCAAAGAGCAGCCAGAAGCGGAGAGAGTTGAGGAGGAACTTTTACTCCATGTGCATATATGAAGTGATTGATAGATTTATTTTGCACACCAAGGGGATAGACAGGAGAGTGGAGTTGATATGGAACACCAGCATTGATATGACTTCGTGATTGAGCAGCCTTGAGGGACTAAATAGCCCCTTCCTGATCTTATTCCTAACATTGTTAATTAATTAAATGCAAATTAAATAATAATACAACGTATATACACACAGAATGTAAACACAAACATAAAAGGTAGAAGATATATGGATTAGTCTCTCTGAATGGTTCATAAAGCACAGATAGAGGAACTTTGATAGCTGAACAGTCAATTTTAGGATTTTTTTGGCTCAGCGCTTAGTTGGAATAATTTTATCCTGGTTCCTTCTGTTGGTGATTAGCTGGCAACATTCAAAGCAAAAGAGTCCTTTTTGTTTGACCACACACCAGCCTCCTCTCCAAGGCTACAAAACAACATGAAGTCTTGAGTGAACAATGTTTTTTCCTACAATAGCGAGTAAGCTGTTGAGAGATCTAGACTGTAGGTCAGCTGTTATTAGGAGATTGTCCAAACTACCCGGGGCAGAAGGGGCAAAGGCTATCACCAGGTCCACCTAAAACTCCACAATATATTCGAAACCCTCAAAAGGTCTGGAAGACTCCCAGCAAAGTCACGTTTATCCAACAGAGGGCCCTGTAACACAAACAGTTCAGCGAGACAGTCAGATTACTGCTTTGCTCTGGGTAACATTTTGCTTAGTGTCATTATTGCAACTACTCAGCAATGCTGCCTGCCACAGGAGAACTGCACTGAAAAAAAGAGCATTATTCAGCAAATATTTGTATTTAGAAGCTTGTTCTAGTGGAGTTATATTTACTGCTGTTAGGTTGCCACAGAAACGGTGCAAGTAGTATGTCCTTGCACAGCTGAATTTATTCACATCTTACAAGTTGGGGAAGGAATATCAAGGCGTCTTAGAGTCGATGCGGTAACTTAGAGAGGACTTTCTGCTCTGGCATGTGATTGTGGATGTGGGTGAAGCTAAAGCTTGAATCTTTCCATGAATGCCTTATAGTAACTCACCAAGGCTCCTTCAACAGCGTCTTCCAAACATGCAACTTCTGTCATCATGAAGGATAGGATCAGGTTGCCCTCCAAGACACTAACCATCCTGACTTGGAAATATATCGCCATTCCTTCACTGTTTATGGTTCAAAATCCTGGAATTCCCTCCCTCATGGCATTGTAGGTCTACCTACAGCATACAGACTGTAGCAGCTCAAGAAGGCAACTCAGCAATAATCAATACACACCTCACTGCCTTTGATAGATAATCAATGCCCCCTGTTACTACTCTCAATAAATGATCAATACTTCTTCAGTGCTACCAATATAAATGTAGAAAATAGGAGCAAGCCTAGGTCATTCAGCCAATCAAACTTGCTCCACAATTCAATATGATCATGGCTGATCATCCAAATCGGTCCCCTGTTCCTGCGTTCTCCCCATGTCATTGAATCGCTTCAGCTTCAAGAAATATATCTCATTCTTTCTTGAAAACAAGAAATAACAAACAAACAATAGATAATCAATAACTCCCTTATTGTCCAGATAATCCCTGCAATGAGGAAAGAGGTCATTCAGCCCGTCAAGTCCACACCGGACCTCTGAAGAACACCCTACTCAGACCCATCCCTCTGCACTATCCCTGTAACCCTGCACTTCTCCTGGTTAATCCACCTAGCCTGCATATCTCTGAACACTATAAGTAATTTCTCATGGTCAATCCACCCTAACCTCCACATGTTTGGACTGTGGGAGGAAACTGGAGCACCCTGAGGAAACCCACGCAGACACAGGGAGAATGTGCAAACTCCACACAGACAATCGCCCGAGGCTGGAATCAAACCAAAGTAGATATGAGGTCATTCATTTTGATAGGAATAACAGCAAAATGGATTATCATTTAAATGGTGAAAAATTGCAGCATGCTGTTGTGCAGAGGAATCTGGGTGTCCTTATATATGAATCACAAAAAGTTGGTTTGTAGATACAGCAGGTAATTAAGAAGGCAAATGGAATATTGTTCTTTATTGCTAGAGGGATGGAGTTTAAAAATAGGGTGGTTATGTTGTAGCTGGTGAGGCCACACCCAGAGTACTGTGTGCAGTTTTGATCTCCTTACTTGAGAAAGGCCATACTGACTCTGGATTAGGTGCACAGGAGGTTCATTAGGTTGTTTCCGGAGTTGAGTTTATGAGCAGAGATTGAATGGACTGCGACTATACTCATTAGAATTTATACAAATATGGGGAGATCTTATAGAAACATGTAAAATTATAAGACAGAAACAGGGAGATTGTTTCCACTGGCATGTTAAACTAGAACTAGGGGGCATAGCCTCACAATAACGGGGAGCAGATTTCGGACTGAATTGAGGGGGACCTTCTTCATCCAAAGGGTTGTGAATCTGTGGAATTCCCTGCCCAGTGAAGCAGTTGAGGCTACCCCATTGAATGCTTTTAAGGCAAAGACAGATAGATTTTTGAACAGTAAAGGAATCAAAGATTATGGTGAGCCGGAGAGTAAGTGGAGCTGAGTATTATTGAATGGTGATGGGCAAGATGGCCGACTCCTGCTCCTATTTCCCATGTTCTTATGTAAACCTGGGTCCCTGGTGCTGTGAGGCAGCAATGCTAACCACTGAGCCACCATGCTGCCCTCTGAACCCTATGATCTGGTCAGACTATGGTGACTTTATGCCCTTAATCCTACACGGTATGGATTAAGTGTGCGCTGTTAACCAGGGCACAACTTGATCTCAGCAATTAGTGTCATGAAATGTGTAACAGCCACTCCATTGGTGGAACAGCTGGACGATGAGATGCCTCAGTCCAATTTCTCTGAAGAGCAGTGTGTATGTGAAATAGTTTCACCTGAGTTATTCGATGAAGTAAAGACAAAACCTATCAGAAATTCTGAGCAGGTCAGGCAGCAGCCGGAGAAAGGACTAGGGTTAAAGTTACAGGTCAATGAGATCTGGGAGATATGCAGACAGTCTCTGTTGCTGGAATAAGTGAAAAAGCGAAATATGCACAAAGGCACAAGTCGGGAATGTGATGGAATGCTCCCCAGTTGCCTGGATGGGGGCAGCTCCAACAACACTCAAGAAGCTCGACACCATCCAAAACAAATCAGCCCACTTCATTGATCACAAGCAACCACTCCCTCCACCACCAGTAATGTCTGTAATACCTACAAGATACACTACAGAAATTCACCAAAGATTCTTTGACAGCATCTTCCAAACCCATGACCACTGCCATGTAGAAGGAGAAGCGCAGCAGATATATGGGAACATCATCACCTGCAGGTTCCCTCCAAGCTGCTCGCTATCCCCACTTGGAACTTGCCATTTCTTCACTGTCGCTGGGTCAAAATCTTGGAATTCTCTCCCTAATGGCATTGTGGGTCTACCGAGAGCAAGTGGACTGCAGTGATTCAAGAAGTCAATTCATCTCCACCTTCTCAAGGGGCAACTAGGGACGGGCAATAAATGCTGGCCCAGCCAGAGATGCCCATGTTATTGTCTGAAGTTGATGAACTCAGAGGTGAGCCTGGAAGTTGTCAGGTGACTGAGGAGGTTCCTTAAAGTTGCTTTGAGTTTGAATGAGACAGGGATGTCAATGGGGCAGATCACCACAAGCTCATGGTAATGTTTGCAAATGGAACATATGTATCCGGTAAAATGGTCACCTGATTTGATAAGTCCAATTTGATAAACTGCTTCAGTTAAGGAGCCATGATTTGGAGATGCCGGTGTTGGACTGGGGTGGACAAAGTTCAAATTCACACAACACCAGGTTATAGTCCAACAGTTTAATTTGGAGGCACTAGCTTTTGAAGTGCTGCTCTGATGAAGAAGCAATGCTCTGAAAGCTAGTGCTTCTGAAAGCTAGTGTGCTTCCAAATAAACCTGTTGGACTATACCCTGGTGTTGTGTGAATTTTAACTCAGTTAGAGAAGCCAGAACAATTTGACTTTCGAAGGCATGGGAATTTACTGTTGGCCAAATCAACTTCTTTCTTCACAACCATTAGAGATTATAGACTGAGTCAGGACAATACATTGCCTCTGATGGAGGGTCATTAGACTCGAAACGTTAATCCTGTTTCTCTCTCTAAAGATGATGCCAAACCTGCTGAGTTTCTCCAGATGTTTTTATTTTAATTGAATCTATTGTTTCTATTGTTTACAAGTTGTCTTTCAATAATGTCCACAACCCTATTTTTATTTCACTGACAGGACATGGGTTTCACTGGCTGGGCCAGCATGTACTGCCCAACTGTGAGTGCAATGCATTCTAATGATTAATTTTAAGTTTATCAGGTTTGCCAGTTGATCATTGCTTTGAATGAGTGTTTCTTGTTGATCTCATGAACGGGTCACTGGTACCTTTGACTCATTATGAAATTGTTAGGAAGGAAGATAGATTTTTTCATTTCTCTGATGAGTTCTGACCACTCTCATTATCTCACAGTCCCTCAGGTGACAACAGCACTGGATTGAACCTGAATATTATATCCTCCAGTTCACTTTGTCACATCTAATCTATTTCAAGCAGAGCAAGTCAGATAAGATATCATGGTGTTGCAATGATATAGCATGGTCAATAAAGTAATAAACAAGGATAAGTATGTAGGCCGGGAATTACAACATAATCAATGAGTTCTGGCTCTTTTCAGGAGAAGATATCCTAATCAGGTCTATTTGATTTGCTGCTTATCTATGGAACATGTTCGGTCTGATAATGATCTCTGTGGTTGGTTGCCCCATACTTGCGTGGATGGACAGACATTGAGGTAAATGGATAACACACGAGGGAAAGGTATTGTTTGCTATTTGACGTGGAGCTTTCAGTTACCCATCCAAATCCCAAAGCACGGTAATTATTTTATTGCCTTTCGAGGAATGTCAGGGCCAAGAAGATTTTAAACGTATAAACTCCTGGGTCTAGCTCTGGCCCTAACCTGGGTGAACAATTGAAAATATGAGGACATTGTTGGATTTGATCGTGTACAATAATTAACAGAATCGAGCCAGCAATGCACCAAACCACTGTTTTGTTTTCCTGTAAGAACAGCAAGCAAGCTCCCCTTTTCTGTTCATATTTTTGGTAAAATATAGGTGCATTTAAACCAATGACTGAAGCAAATTTAAAATAAATCATCAGTGATTCTTTATCAGATGGTAAAGGGGATATTAAGATCAGGAAGACGCATCATCCTTTAGAAATGGTCCTCACAGACACCTGGGATCAGTTACTTTACCACGTCATGAATAATCCATCTGACTGATCCAGTTCTGAAGAAGTCACATCGGACGTAAAAAATTAACTCTGCTTTCTCTCCACAGCTGCTGAGTTTCTCCAGCACTTTCTGCTTTTGTTTCAGCCAATTCAGGAATTCCTTAGAATGTGATGGAAAGGTAAAGGTAGATCAACATGTGCTTATTCAGAGAATCATACAGAACACAAGATGCCCTTCAGCCCATCGAGCCTGCATCAACAAGATGATGTGCCCATAAACATTCATTCCTACTTTACAACAGGTCCTACACCTTTAAAGCGAGCATAGTCTCAGAATAAAGAGGATCCAATCTAAGACTGAGATGAGGAGGAATTTTTTCTCTAGAGGGGTGTGAATCTTTGGAATTCCTCACTGTGGGCGGAGAGATCTTGTAGATAAATAGATTCTTGATCAGGAGGGGAATCAAGGGGAAAGGGGAATGTTGGATCAGCCCTGATCCTATAGAATGGCAGAGCAAGATTGGGGGGCCGAATGGCCTACATATTCTCCCGTATCTTATAGTCTTAAGAGTACTTTATGGAATGCCAAACACCCTGAGATGTGGAAATTCATTAGAGTATATGAAAGCAAGTCGTTTTGTTGCCTTACCCAAGACATAGTTTATTATATGATAGCAATATGTATATGTAACATTGACTAGTTTGGCATAATTACAAAGACTACCAGGAGTGAGACATGACCTGTTGGACTGTATCATCACATTAAACCCACTCTCTCCATACAAAGTCTTTCTCACTTTATCAGGTAGGGTGGAGCTAAATGCACCTTTAACATTAACGCTTCCAGAGGAATTACGTTATACAACAGACATATGGGTAGGGATTAGTATGGATATGGATAGGGAATAGTATGGGTAGGGATTAGTATGGGTCTGGGTAGGAATTAGTATGGGTCTGAGTAGGGACTAGTATGGGTCTGGGTAGGGATTAGTATGGGTAGGGGTAGGGATTAGTATGGGTCTGGGTAGGGACTAGTATGGGTATAGGTAGTGATTAGTGTGAGTATGGGTAGGGATTAGTATGGGTCTGGCTAGGGATTAGTATGGGTCTGGCTAGGGACTAGTATGGGTATGGGTAGGGACTAGTATGGATATGGGTATGGATTAGTATGAGTCGGGTAGGGACCTAGTATGGGTCTGGGTAGGGATTAGTATGGGTAGGGGTAGGGATTAGTATGGGTCTGGGTAGGGACTAGTATGGGTATAGGTAGTGATTAGTGTGAGTATGGGTAGGGATTAGTATGGGTCTGGGTAGGGACTAGTATGGGTATAGGTAGTGATTAGTGTGAGTATGGGTAGGGATTAGTATGGGTCTGGCTAGGGATTAGTATGGGTCTGGCTAGGGA
>NC_057743.1:36657573-36659872 GCF_004010195.1 Chiloscyllium plagiosum | reverse complement strand
GAAGTGTTCCGAGGCGGAAGATGAAGCGTTCTTCCTCCAGGCGTCGGGTGGTGAGGGAGCGGCGGTGAAGGAGGCCCAGGACCTCCATGTCCTCGGCTGAGTGGGAGGGGGAGTTGAAATGTTGGGCCACAGGACGGTGTGATTGATTGGTGCGGGTGTCCCAGAGATGTTCCTTAAAGCGCTCTGCTAGGAGGCTTCCAGTCTCCTTAGTATGGGCATAGGCAGGGTTTAGAATGGGTATAGATAGGGATTAGAATAGATATGGGTAGGGATTAGTATGGACATAGGTCGGGATTAGATGGGTATAGATAGAAATTAGTATGGGTATGGATAGGGATTAGAATAGGTATGCATAGGGATTAGTCATAGAGTCATAGAGATGTACAGCATAGAAACAGACCCTTCGGTCCAACCCGTCCATGCCGACCAGATACCCCAAACCATTCTAGTCCAACCTGCCAGCACCTAGTCCATATCCCTCCAAACCCTTCCTATTCATCTACCCATTCAAATGCCTCTTAAATGTTACAATTGTACCAGCCTCCACCACTTCCTCTGGCAGCTCATTCCATACACGTACCACCCTCTGTGTGAAAAAGTTGACCCTTAGGTCTCTTTTATATCTTTCCCCTCTCACCCTAAACCTATGCCCTCTAGTTCTGGACTCCCCAACTCCAGGGAAAAGACTTTGTCTATTTATCCTATCCATGCCCCTCATAATTTTGTAAACCTCTATAAGGCCACCCCATAGCTGCTGATGCTCCAGGGAAAACAGCCCCAGCCTGTTCAGCCTCTCCCTGTAGCTCAAATCCTCCAACCCTGGCAACATCCTTGTAAATCTTTTCTGAACCCTTTCAAGTTTCACAACATCTTTCCAACAGGAAGGAGAACACAATTGCACACAATATTCCAACAGTGGCCTAACCAATGTCCTGTACAGCCGCAACATGACCTCCCAACTCCTATACTCAATATACTGACCAATAAAATAATGCATACCAAATGCCTTCTTTACTCTCCTATCTACCTGCGACTCCACTTTCAAGGAGCTATGAACCTGCACTCCAAGGTCTCTTTGTTCAGCAACACTCCCAAGGACCTTACCATTAAGTCCTGCTAAGATTTGCTTTCCAAAATGCAGCACCTCGCATTTATCTGAATTAAACTCCATCTGCCACTTCTCAGCCCATTGGCCCATCTGGTCAAGATCCTGTTGTAATCTGAGGTAGCCCTCTTCGCTGTCCACTACACCTCCAGTTTTGGTGTCATCTGTAAACTTACTAACTGTACCTCTTATGCTCTCATCCAAATCATCTATGTAAATGACAAAAAGTAGAGGACCCAGCACCGATCCTTGTGGCACTGCACTGGTCATAGGCCTCCAGTCTGAAAAACTGTCTATAGTTCCCTGGCTTGTCCTTACCACCTTTCTTAAACAGAGGCACCACGTTTGCCAACCTCCAGTCTTCTGGCACCTCACCTGTGACTATCGATGATACAAATATCTCAGCAAGAGGCCCAGCAATCACTTCTCTAGCTTCCCACAGAATTCTTGGGCACACCTGATCAGGTCCTGGGGATTTATCCACCTTTACCCATTTCAAGCGCTTCCTCCTCTGTAATATAGAAATTTTTCAAGGTGTCACTATTTATTTCCCTACAGTCTATATCTTCCATATCCTCTTCCACAGTAAATACTGATGTAAAATACTCATTCAGTAAATGCTCCATTTTCTGCGGCTTCACACAAAGGCCGCCTTGCTGATCATTGAGGGGCCCTATGCTGTAATCATAAACCAGTCAGCCAGCCAACTGAGCTAAATGACCACCCTCTATTTAAGCAGCATCTTTGACAGCATGAAACATGCCAAGGTGATTCTGAGGGGAATTATGAAATGTAGGCTGACACTGAGCCTCATCAGAATATAATGCATTAGAGGACGAGAACCTTGATCAGAGAGGCCAGTGTTAATGAGGGTCTTAAAGGAAGACAGCAAGGTCGATAGACGAAGGTGGAGGGAGCAAATTCAACAGCTTAGGCTCGGCTAATTGAAGGCATGGCCACCAATCAGAGATGGGCAAAAGGCCAGAATAAAAGCCATGTGGACAGGTGTGTGTTCCGGTTGGGATTATGGTTAGGGTTAAGGTTAACTTTGGGATTGGGTTAGGGTTGAGGTTAGGGTTGGGGTTAGGGTTACGGTTACGGTTATGGTTAAAGTTAGGGTTGGGTTTGGGGTTTTAGTTGGGATTAGGGTTGTGGTTAGAGTTAGAATGAGGCTTGGGGTTAGGCTAGGGTTAG
>NC_057743.1:36614044-36657556 GCF_004010195.1 Chiloscyllium plagiosum | reverse complement strand
TGGCATTTGGATTGGGGTTTGGGATTAGGTTTGGGTTTAGGGTTAGATTAATGTTGGGGTTGTGGTTGGGGTTAGTGTCAGGTTTAGAGCAAGGCTTATGGTCAGGCTGGGGTTTAGGGTTGGGGTTGTGGTTGGGTTCAGGGTTATGATTAGAGTCTAACAATCACAGAGGCAATGTTCACGATTTCTAACAACATGAAAAAATTTCAAAGCTATTCAAATTCTACAAAGGTTCGGAGGCATTTTTAAATAATGAGTCAATTTCAGTTTTTTTTTCAATAAAATTGTTTGGTATCAAACTCCTTCAGACAAGGAAATTATTTCATGCAAGGAATGAATTGCCTTTTTGTTTAATCAAATGATAACAAATTAGGTCTGCAATAAAATTTTCTTCCAAATTAGTTCACAATTATAAAAGCTGACTTATCTCATACATCACAGCTTTGTTGTGGAAAGAAGCCATTCCATCTATCTGACTGCACTAGCTCTCTGAATGAGCATTATACCCTGGAGCCAATCGCATCATTTTAATCCACAACCCCACTCACTGTTTCTATGTATCTTCAGCAGAATACACCTCTGCACTGGGATACAGTTCCTCTGGCACTGACTCTCACCGGGATACTGTCCCTCTGGCACTGACTCTCACTGGGATACTGTTCCTCTGGCACTGACTCTCACTGGGATACAATTCCTCTGGCACTGACTCTCACCAAGATACTGTCCCTCTGGCACTGACTCTCACTGGGATACTGTCCTTCTGGCACTGACTCTCACTGGGATACTGCTCCTCTGGCACTGACTCACTGGGATACTGTCCCTCTGGCATTGACTCTCACCAAGATACTGTCCCTCTGGCACTGACTCTCACTAGGATACTGTCCCTCTGGCACTGACTCTCACTGCGAATACTGTCCCTCTGGCACTGACTCTCACTGGAATACTGTCCCTGTGGTACTGACTCTCACTGGGATACTGCTCCTCTGGCACTGACTCTCACTAGGATAATGTCCCTCTGGCACTGACTCTCAATGGGATTCTGCTCCTCTAGCACTGACTCTCACTGGGATACTGTCCCTCTGGCACTGACTCTCACTGGAATACTGCTCCTCTGGCACTGACTCTCACTGGGATACTGTCCTTCTGGCACTGACTCTCACTGGGATACTGCTCCTCTGGCACTGACTCTCACTGGGATACTGTTCCTCTGGCACTGACTCTCACTGGGATACAATTCCTCTGGCACTGACTCTCACCGAGATACTGCTCCTCTGGCAGTGACTCTCACTGGGATACTGTCCTTCTGGCACTGACTCTCACTGGGACACTGCTCCTCTGGCACTGACTCTCACTGGGATACTGTCCTTCTGGCACTGACTCTCACTGGAATACTGCTCCTCTGGCACTGACTCTCACTGGGATACTGTCCTTCTGGCACTGATTCTCAGTGGGATATTGCTCCTCTGGCACTGACTCTCACTGGGATACTGTCCCTCTGGCACTGACTCTCATTGGGATACTGTCCCTCTGGCACTGACTCTCGGTGGCGTAACTGTCCCTCTGGTACTGACTCTCACTGGGATACTGTCCCTCTGGCACTGGCTCTCACCAGGAAACAGTCCCTCTGGTACTGACTCTCACTGAGATACTGCTCCTCTGGCACTGACTCTAACTGGCATACTGTCCCTCTGGCACTAACTCTCAGTGTGATACTGTCCCTTTGGCATTGACTCTCAGTGTGGTAACTGTCCCTCTGGCACTGACTCTCAGTGGGGTAACTGTTCCTCTGGCACTGACTCTCAGTGGGGTAACTGTCACTCTGGCACTGACTCTCAGTGGGGTAACTGTCCCTCTGGCACTGACTCTCAATGGGGTAACTGTTCCTCTGGCACTGACTCTCAGTGGGGTAACTGTCCTTCTGGCACTGACTCTCACCGGGATACTGTCCCACTGGCACTGACTTTCGCTGGGATACTCTCCCTCTGGCACTGACTCACTGGAATACTGCTCCTCTGGCACTGACTTTCACTGGATACTGCCCCTCTGGCACTGACTCTCAGTGGAATACTGTCCCTCTGGCACTGACTCTCACTGGATATTGTCCCTCTGGCACTGACTCTCAGTGGAATACTGTCCCTCTGGCACTGACTCTCACTGGATAGTCCCTCTGGCACTGACTCTCAGTGGAATACAGTCCCTCTGGCACTGACTATCGTCGGGATACTGTCCCAATGGCACTGACTTTTACTGGGATACTGCTGCTCTGGCACTGAGTCTCACTGGGATACAGTCTCTCTGGTACTGACTCTCACTGGGATACTGCTCCTCTGGCACTGACACTCACTGCGAATACTGTCCCTCTGGCACTGACTCTCACTGGGATACTGTTCCTCTGGCACTGACTCTCAGTGGGGATACTGCTGCTCTGGCACTGACTCTCACTGGGATACTGTCCCTCTGGTACTGACTCTCACTGGGATACTGTTCCTCTGGCACTGACTCTCACTGGGATACTGTCACTCTGGCACTGACTCTCGGTGGGGTAACTGTCCCTCTGGCATTGACTCTCACTGCGATACTGTCTCTCTGGCACTGACTCTCACTGTGAATACTGTCCCTCTGGCACTGACTCTCACTGGGATACTGTCCCTCTGGCACCGACTCTCACCAGGATACTGTCCCTCTGGCACTGACTCTCACTGCGAATACTGTCCCTGTGGTACTGACTCTTTCTGGGATACTGCTCCTCTGGCACTGACTCTCACTGGGATACAGTCCCTCTGGCACTGAGTCTCACTGCGAATACTGTCCCTCTGGCACTGACTCTCACTGGAATACTGTCCCTCTGGTACTGACTCTCACTGGGATACTGCTCCTCTGGCACTGACACTCACTGCAAATACTGTCCCTCTGGCACTGAGTCTCACTGGGATACTGTCCCTCTGGCACTGATTCTCACTGGGATAGTTTCCCTCTGGTACTGACTCTCGCTGGGATACTGTCCCTCTGGCGCTGACTCTCACCAGAATACTGCTCCTCTGGCACTGACTCTCACTGGGATACTGTCCTTCTGGCACTGATTCTCAATGGGATACTGCTCCTCTGGCACTGACTCTCACTGGGAATACTGTCCCACTGGCACTGACTCTCACTGGGATACTGTCCCTCTGGCACTGACTCTTGGTGGGGAAACTGTCCCTCTGGTACTGACTCTCACTGGGATACTGCTCCTCTGGCACTGACTCTCACTGGGATACTGTCCCTCTGGTACTGACTCTCACTGGTATACTGCTCCTCTGGCACTGGCACTCACTGCGAATACTGTCCCTCTGGCACTGACTCTCACTGGGATACAGACCCTCTGGCACTGAGTCTCACTGGGATACTGTCCCTCTGGTACTGACTCTCACTGGGATACTGCTCCTCTGGCACTGACACTCACTGCAAATACTGTCCCTCTGGACTGGGATACTGTCCCTCTGGTACTGACTCTCACTGGGATACTGTTCCTCTGGCACTGACTCTCATTGGGATACTGTCCCTCTGGCACTCACTCTCACTGGGATACTGCTCCTCTGGCACTGAGTCTCACCGGGATACAGTCCCTCTGTTACTGACTCTCACTGGGATACTGTCCCTCTGGCACTGACTCTCACCGCGATACAGTCCCACTGGCACTGACTCTCACTGCGATACAGTCCCACTGGCACTGACTCTCACTGCGATACTGTCCCTCTGGTACTGACTCACCGGGATACTGTCCCACTGGCACAGCCTCTCACTGGGATACTGTCCCTCTGGCACTGACTCTCGGTGGTGTAACTGTCCTTCTTGCAGTGACTCTCATCGGGATACTATCCCTCTGGCACTGAATCTCACCGGGATACTGTCCCTCTGTCACTGAATCTCACCGGGATACTGTCCCTCTGGCATTGACTCTCACTGGGATACTGTCCCTCTGGCACTGACTCTCCTTGGGGTAACTGTCCCTTTTGCACTGACTTTCACTGCGAATACTGACCCTCTGGCACTGACTCTCAGTCGGGTAACTGTCCCTCTGGTACTGACTCACCGGGATACTGTCCCTCTGTTACTGCCGCTCACCGGGATACTGTCCCTCTGGCACTGACTCTCACTGGGATACTGTCCCTCTGGCACTGATTCTCACTGGGATAGTTTCCCTCTGGTACGGACTCTCGTGGGATACTGTACCTCTGGCACTGACTCTCACCGGGATACAGTCCCACTGGCACCGACTCTCACTGCGATACTGTCCCTCTGGTACTGACTCACCGGGATACTGTCCCACTGGCACAGACTCTCACTGGGATACTGTCCCTCTGGCACTGACTCTCGGTGGTGTAACTGTCCCTCTTGCACTGACTCTCATCGGGATACTTTCCCTCTGGCACTGAATCTCACCGGGATACTGTCCCTCTGGCACTGAATCTCACCGGGATACTGTCACTCTGGCACTGACTCTCATTGGGATACTGTCACTCTGGCACTGACTCTCCTTGGGGTAACTGTCCCTTTTGCACTGACTTTCACTGCGAATACTGTCCCTCTGGCACTGACTCTCAGTCGGGTAACTGTCCCTCTGGTACTGACTCACCGGGATACTGTCCCTCTGTTACTGCCGCTCACCGGGATACTGTCCCTCTGGCACTGACTTTCACTGGGATACTGTCTCTCTGGCACTGACTTTCACCAGGATACAGTCCCTCTGGCACTGACTCTCACTGGGATACAGTCCCTCTGGCACTGACTCTCACTGGGTTACTGTTCTTCTAGCTCCGTTTCACTGATGAATAATAATAACGAGTGTGCACAAATAACATGTAGTGGTTAAGTGGCACGTGATCAAATTTCCACGAATCCAAGGCTCCAGATTTGACAATCCTGCCTACAAAACTGCAATTTCCATGATTCAAATCTTACTGCAATATTTGTGTTTTCTTGGATATTCCCTGTTGTGAAAATAAATGTTCCGTTTTTATAACACATGGATGTAAATCCCGAATGATCTGCTCAATCAAGTGAGTAACACAACTTTCAGATTGTCATTTAAACTAAAGGCAGAATTTTTATTAAGACACAATGATTCCCCACCTGAATTTCTTTCTGTTTTGCCTATTAACACTAATTGGTTGTATTTCCAATGTTTTGTCTATTGCTGAAGAACAGATTTCCTCAATGAGAGGTTTCTCTCAACAGGGAGTGTATATTAATGAGCACAAAATGATGCAATTGACATTCAGAAAGTTGCTCTGAAAGAAACTCAAAGCCCCAAAGGCTGATATTTTGAATTTTCAAACTGTGCATTAATTTGTTTTCACAGGATCTTCCTTGAATATAATTGTGGCGTGAGGTGCTGTTTCGTTGCTGCCTGGGAGATGGGAAAGGGTTTTGAAGGCTTTGATTTTATTGGAAGCTGAGGAATGGACTCAGAGAGTCAATGTGAGATCATTACTGATATTCTAGCTCAGTAACAGCTTTGTGGATATCACTGAAAATCAACACATTGTAAATGGATCTCAAAAAAGGGGCTAATGAGATGGACTTGTCAACGTCCATTCTGACAGATCTATTAGCATTTGAGTTTTGTGCTTTTGCCCAAAAAATAAAGTCTAAAATGATCATTTTTATTTATCCATTCTTAGGGCATTGGCAATCACTGACAAGACCAGCATTTTTTAAACACTTTGATTTCGGGATTTGGGCCTCACTGGCTGAGCCAACATTTATTGCCCATCCCGAGTTGTCCCTTCAGAAGGTGGTGGTGAGCTGCAGATAGAGGTGGACCCACAATGCAATTGGGGGATTCCAGTAATTTGATCCAGTGACACTGAATGAAAGCAATTTATGTAAAGGTCGGCACGATGGGCTGTAATGGCCCTCCTTCTGTGCTGTAACAAATCTGTGATTCATCGAAACATAGAAAATAGAAGCAGGAGTAGGCCATTCAGCCCTTTGAGCCTGTTCCCCCATTCAATATGATCACCCAACTCAGTGCCCTGGTCCTGCTTTCTCCCCATAACCTTTGATCTCTTTATCCCTGAGAACTATATGTAACTCCTTCTCAAAAATATTCAACGTTTTGGCCTCAAATGCATTTTGTGGCAGAGAATTTCACAGAATCCCACTCTCTAGATGATGACGTTTCTCCTCACCTCGGTCCTAAATGGTCTACCCTGCATCCTTAGATTGTGACTCATGCTCTGGACTCCGTGGCTATTGGGAACATCCTTCCTGCATTTATCTTGTCTCGTCCTGTTGAATTTTATAGGCTTGTCCATTCTTCATTTGTCAGTCCTTCCATCCCAGGAATCCATCTGGGAAACCTTTGTTACACCCCCTCCACCACCAGAACATCTTTCCTCAGATAAGGAGACCAAAATGGCACACAATACTGCAGCAAGACATCCCTGTCCACAAATCCTCTTGATACAAAGGTCAGTGTACCTCCTCTTCATTGCCCGCTGCGTTTTCCGAAGAGTGTGCTACCAAGTGGGCCATGGATGGCGCAGTGGTGTCCGACAAGGATCGGTGCTGTGTCCACTACTTTTTGTCATTTATATACATGATTTGAATGTGACCATAGGAGGTATAGTTAGTAAGTTTGTAGATGACACCAAAATTGGAGGTGTAGTGGACAGTGAAGAAGGTTACCTCAGAGTACAATGGGATCTTGATCAGATGGGCCAATGGGCTGTGGAATGGCAGGTGGAGTTTAATTTAGATAAATGCAAGATGCTGCAATTTGGGAAAGCAAATCTTAGCAGGATGTATACACTTAATGGTAAGGTTCTGGGGAGTGTTGCTGAACAAAGAGACCTTGGAGTGCAGGTTCATAGCTCCTTGAAAGTAGAGTTGCAGGTAGATAGGATAGTGAAGAAGGTATTTGGTATGCTTTCCTTCATTGGTTAGAGTATTGAGTACAGGAGTTGGGAGGTCATGTTGCGACTGTACAGGACATTGGTTAGGCCACTGTTGGAATATTGCGTGCAATTCTGGTCTCCCTACTGTAGGAAGGATGTTGTGAAATTTGAATGGGTTCAGAAAAGATTTACAAGGATGTTGCCAGGGTTGGAGCATTAGAGCTATAGGGAGAAACTTAAAAGACTGGGGCTGTTTTCCCTGGAGCGTCAGAGGCTGAGGGATAATCTTACAGAGGCTTATAAAACCATGTGGAGCATGGTTAAGATAAATAGATAAGTTATTTTCCCTAGTTGGGTGGGGGGGAGTCCAGAACTAAAGGGAATAGGTTTAAAGTGAGAGGGGAAAGATATAAAAGGGACCTAAGAGGCAATGTTTTCATGCAGAGGGTGGTGTGTGTATGGAATGCGCTGCCAGAGGAAGTGGTGGAGGCTGGTACAATTACACATTTAAAAGGCATCTGGCTGGGTATATGAATAGGGTTTAGATGGATATGGGCCAAGTACTGACAAATGGACCTAGACTAGGTTAGGATATCTGGTCGGCATGGACGAGTTGGACCTAAGGGTCTGTTTCCATGCTGTACATCTCTATGAGTCTAATAGAACAGTGGCTCATCGAAGAGTTTTTTTCCTGAAGCATATGCAACTTCAGTAATCCCTGTCCTTCTAAAGTTTGTTTTAATACTTTATTTTTGGTGCAAATCACACAGAAATATTTTCAAATGGAATGAATTGTGCCAAATTCATAACGATATTTAGAATGGGGAATGGCAGGAATCCTACAGCGCCGGAGATTAGTAAACACCAGAGTGATCAAGGAACCTTCTAAATAACCTCCCTGAAGAGTTAAAAATAACTGATGCAGAAGTGGGCAATTGCCAATCATCACAGTACAGTTTTCTCCTGCTTTATAAGGTGGGGCTCTCTCTTTCACAGATCCAGCACAACTGGAGATTCAGGAGGTGAACCACACAATCTGATTTTGCTCGGTTTATGTGCCCCTGTTCAGCAGTAATGAGACTAACTAGAAATAGCAAGGCAACATGAGAAGACTGGACAGTCTTCGATGTTAGGCTGGAAAACAGCAGACCCTTCCGGCAGAGAACAGCTCACCAATAGCTTAACCATACAGGCAGAAATTGTTATGAGTTTCGCATCATGGCCCAGATGTTTACCAAGAATTTGACTTGGTTTCTTGTGCAGCTGGAGACTGTTGAAGATCAACATTGATCATATCTAAATGCATGAGATTCCCAAATATTTCATCTGTGTAAAACCACTTCCTTTAAGCAGAGTGCTAACACCAACAGATAGCACCCGTGAGAATCATGTTTTCAACAACCTATCTCTGTGCCTTATGTGATCATATGGAATAAAATTCAGGCCCATTTTTGAATGTCAGATGTATGGCACATTCATAATTTACACTGTTGCTAAGAGCATTCTGTTAATACGTGGCACGGTGGCTCAGTGGTTAGCACTGCTGCCTCACTGCGCCAGGGACCCGGATTCGGAGTGTGTGGAGTTTGCACGTTCTCCCTGTGTCTGCGTGGGTTTCCTCCGGGTGCTCCGGTTTCTTTCCACAGTTCAAAGATGTGCAGGTTAGACGGATTGAGAGATAGTGAGGACTGTAGATGCTGGAGAAGTCAGAGTCGATAAAGCGTGGCCCTGGAAAAAGCACAGCAGGTCAGGCAGCATCTGAGGAGCAGGACAGTCACCGTTTCAGGCATAATCCTTCATCGGTACGCACATATTGGCCATGCTAAATTGCCCATAATGTCCAGGGATGTGCAGGCTAGGCAGAGTAACCATGGGAAATGCAGGGTTACAGGGATGGGGTAGGGTGGAGGGCTTCTTTGGAAGGTCAGTGTAGACTTGATGGGCCAAATGGCCTGCTTCCACACTGTAGGGATTCTATGTGATATCAACAGAAACATATTTAGGAGCCTCGTAAGTAATGAAAGTAATCCTACAGGCATTGTTTGTGCAATGTTTTTTTACAGATTAACCATAGGACCTCAAAGAAGCCGTGAAGTAACAGGGCTTGTTTTCAGGGTCTTAATGCAATGTTTTATTGAATGATTAGGGGAAATTACACTCTGCTTTGTTTCATGGTAGATGCAGTGTAATGTGGATAAATATGAGATAAGCCACTTTGGTAGCACAAGTAGGAAGGCAGATTATTATTGGAATGGCTGTAAATTGAGAGCGGGGCATGTTCAATGAGAGATGGGTGTCTTCGGGTACCAGTCACTGAAAGTTAGTGTGCAGGTGCAGCAGGCACTGAAGAAGGTAAACTGTATGTTGGCCTTCATAGTGAGAGGATTCGAATACAGGAACAAGGATATCTTGCTGCAATTAGTGAGGCCACACTTGGAATGCAGTCAGTTCCTCTATTACACGATAGTTGTGTTCTTGTGCAACCTCGTGTTATAGAAAAATCGCGTTTTAGAAACAGCACTTAAAGTGTTGGCAACGCAATCATGTTACAGCCAATACACGTTTTAAAAGTTTGCGCTTTAGAAACAGTGTTCCCAGTTTGTCAATCGTGTTACAGCGAATTTGCGTTAATGAAATACGCGTTATATCAGAAGGACTGTATTTTGTCTAGTTTTGGTTTCCTTATCTGATGAAGGATGTTCTTGCAGTGAGGGTTGATTCTTGTGGTGGCAGGATCGATGAATGTGGAGAGATTGAGTCAGTTAGGATTGCATCATTAGAGTATAGAAGGATGAGGGGGGGATCTCATATAAACCTGTAAAATTCTAACAGGACTAGAAGGTTAGATACAGGAGGGATGTTCCAAATGCTGGGGGAGTCCAGAACCAGGGGTCATAGGTTAAGGATAATGGGTAAATGTTTTAGGACTGAGATGAGGAGAAATGTGTTCACAGACTCGTGAGCCTGTGGAATTCACTGTCACAGAAAATAGTTGAGGCCAAATCTTTACATAGAAGTTTATAAAATCATGAGGGACTTGCATAGGGTGAATAGGCAAGCTTTTTTTCCCTAGGGTGGGGAGTCCAAAACCAGAGGCCATGGGTTTAAGGTGAGAGAGGAAATACATAAAAGGACCTATAGAGCAACCTTTTCACCCAGAGGGTGGTACGTGTATGGAATGAGCTGCCATGGGAAGTGGTGGAGGCTGGTACAATTATAACATTTAAAAGGCATCTGGATGGGTATATGAAAGAGTTTAGAGGGATGCTGGCAAATGGGACTAGATTAATTTAGGATATCAGGTCGACGTGGATGAGTTGGACTGATCATGCAATGCCGTACACCTCTATGACTCTATAAAAAGGAGGTAGATATAGCTCTTATTGCTAAAGGGATGAGGAAGGGATGGATTAGGGTATTGAGTTCAGTGATCAGCCATGATTGTATTGAATGGTGGGACAGGCTCAAGGGGTTGAATGGCCTACACTGCTCCTATTTCCTATGTTTATATGTTTGTATGATCTTATCTTCACAGCTATTTCTGGTCTGTAGTAATGTGCTCATTCACTTGAGACTTTCAGTGATTTCATGACTTGGTTATCCTGTTTTGAGTACAGGTCATTCTGCTCTAACGTGACAGCTGTGTTCCTCAGTGACTTCACACTATAGAAAATGGTGCTGTCGAAGATCACTAACAAAATAATTGCTGTACCCATTCAGTAGAAAGTTCGTGTTATCCAAACAATGTCCACCATTTGTCAATCGTCTCATAGCCAATTCATGGCAGAACGAAGCGTGCATTATAACAGAAAGACCTGTAACTCACCCTGTGCTAAGATTTCCAGTCCAGCAGCTTGATACTTCCAGCAGTTTTGACTTCCCTCTTGCTGATGGAGAGCATCTTCCTCCTTTGCCTGCACTATCCTGGAAATGAAGCACTTCCTAAATTCATGGCTCTGCCTGGGGAATGTCTCAATTTTCTAAGGTTGTTGCTCACTTCCTAAGTTTGCCTTGCTACCCCATTGGCCTTGGCAGACTTCTTCCTCAGAAGAACCAATACATTTTTGACCAGTCTCAGCACATCACTTGCAGATTTTGGTGAGTAGCTTGAGCAGATTGGGACCTCCCTCTTTGGCCCAGATCACCCTGTTCATGCTGATGTGTCACAACTGCCTTTCATTTCCATCCAAAATCTTCAGCAGGTACCAAAAGATTTCTCCGGGCTCTTTGAAGATTGATGCTTGGTAAGCCTGCATTTCGTCATCACCATACCTGAATTGTATAAACTGGGAGCAGGACACTGACTGTGACAAAGGGAAATAGGGATTTATTTTCAATTATGGCTTTGTGGAACTCGAACGTCACTGGCTGGGTCAGTGAGCCATCCCCAGTTGAGAAGGTGGCAGTGAGGTGCAATCTTGAACTGCGGTAATCCTTGAGATTTGGGGACACCCACAATGCTAGGAAGGGAATTCCAGAAAATACAGTGACATTGAAGGAACAGCAATATATTTCCAACCAGGATGGTGTGTAGCTTGGAGGGGAACTTGCAAGTGATGGTGTTCTCATGTATCTGTTGCCCCAGACCATCTAAGTACGAGACTAGATTAGGTTAGGATATCTGGTCGGCATTGATGGGTTGGACCGAAGGGTCTGTTTCCCTTCATACCCTAGTAGAGGTCACATGTTTGGAAGATGCTGTGGGAGGAGCCTTAAACTGTACCTGCTCTGTACCTTGCAGATGCAACACACTGCTGCTACTTTGGGTGAATGGTGAAGGGAGTGAAGGTTGAAGGTGATGAATGCAGGACTAATCAAGCAGGCTGGTCTACCCTGATGGTGTCAGGTTCTTGAGTGTTGTTCGAGCTGCGCGCATCCAGGAGAACTGGATAATCCAGAATACAGAAATACTGTGGCTACATGAACTGGTCAAAGGCAGAGAATTCCGCACACATCCTGACTACCCATAGGTTGTCCACCATCAACAAGGTGCAAATCAGGAGTGTGATGGAATATTCTCCAGCTGCCTGAATCATTGCAGTTCCATCACATTGTTTCATTGGGACCCCATCCCCCATATTCAACAGCCACCATCTCTATCATTAATGCACAATGACAGCAGTGTGTACCATCTACAAGGAACACAGCAGCTACTGGCTGAAGCCTGTTCAATAACGTCCCCACAACCTGTGATTTTTTTTCTAAGTAAAGCAACTTGGGATGGACAACAAATCTGATCTTGCTACTGGTTTGACCATATTCAGAGAACAAATTCAAGGGTGAGTCCCCTGGTATATGGGCTCAATGTAATAAGACTGCAGTGAACATATATTTTGCCACAATTGCAAACTACAGTCAGCATAGTAAAAGTACAAATTGTTAAGGTTTTATAAAGTGGCAAGGTAATGTAATTTTAGGTAGATTAGAATCAGGCTGCAAATCAAAGCCTCTTGTTCCCCTATTTTACATTGGATGTTTTCTTTGAAAGTAACTTTGGAAACTTTGAAACTTTCCTAACCTCCAGAAATGGACAATGGAATGTAATGGTCGAACTCTAAATAAATTAATGAGACTATTCCTGCCCCCGCGCACCCCCCGCCCGCAACCCCCCTGGAAGTCCACCAGAGAACAAATTGATGGGAAGTGAAGATTGGGACTTGATGAAGTTCAAAACGTGGAGGGGGGGGAGGCACTGCAGTTGTGGCAAAATGTGTTCAAATTCACTCTGACACTAAACAGAGCAGACGTTTAGTTGAGTATTGATAGATGCTCAGCTTCAGATGTGGCTGGAAAACAAAATATCTTTCAAGTCTTCTCCAAAGGCTTGGCAAGTTTGTCCTGTGAGTAGCTAAAGATCTGATGGTCCCAATTCGGTTCATAACCCTCCCTTGAATTAGGGAATTGTGCTATTATGGCTATAGAGGGGGAATAAATTTTAGTTCCTCCTGGTGAGAATCTAAGTGCTATGTTGCTCGAGGATGGGATGAGCTCTCAGCAATGATGACCACAGTCAAGTTGCCCACAATGTACATGCAATCTAGCCTCATAGTGGTGAATTGGCTAAGATCGTGGATGGTACCCGAAGGAAGAGTTTGCCTTCCACTTGATGTTCAGATGGAAGAACATCACATAACCCCAGCTACAGTGTCACCTCTGGGTTTGAGCTGGACCCTGATGGCCTCTCTAAGTGCCCTGGTTATTCATGTATTTCCACCTGTTTGGGTATTTGACCGTGTCCCTGAAACCAGCTGGCAATGAACTTGTGGTCAATAGCATTAGTCAGAAGACAAGAGCAGACGCGTCCCTTAATGACTATTTCAACTGAAAAACACAGCAACAAGAAAGCTGCCTTCAACACTCCATTCAGATAATGTTAGGAAACTTTCCGGTTGACTGAAGGTATCTGGGAGCGAAGCAGGGGGAATTATGGAAGGCAATGCACCATGGAGGAAACAAAGCTAGGAGTGTAAGCACTAAAACCTCGGAGTCAGATTGAACGCATCGCTGTGCCAACGTTTGGCAAAGTTGACAGGTCTGGCTTTCCAAAAATACCAGACAGCATGGATACAGTCATGTCTGGGCTCGGCTGGAGAAGAAATTATTGCATTGCTGCACAACCTAACCCAGAGGAAACAGTTCATCTTCTCCTCACATGTTAACCTTTGATGTTCCTTCAAACTCCGAGAGCTCGGGAATCTGCAGCTGCCTTCATTGGCAAGAGAAACGTAGTCTTGAGCCATCACCTGTGAGGCTTAACCCAAAATATCCTTCTGAAAGATCATCAAAACGCGTCTGCAGGCCAGACCTCCCAAGTGCTGTGTGATTTTAAAGAGGATGCAATAAACATGATTTAAAATTACTTTAGCCACAAGAATACATTACACTTTCATCTGCTGTTTGAACAGAGTAACTCTGTTCTGTCGTTGAAATGGAGTCAGGGAATTAATATTTGAAACATCAGAGACAAATTGGTGCACGACCTTTAAAAACTTCGGAAAATTAAACTTGATGCTGCTGTTCAGTAGTCAAAAGTACTGGTTTGAAATGATGTTATGAATTAGTGTGTTAATTTAAGACCTCTGACTGTAGTATAGCTAAGTGTCAGTGTATTTATTTTAAATTCTGTGAGTCATTGTTAAAGTGTTGGAGCTCCATGTTAATGTGTTATAAAGGTTCTACAGTCTCCTTTTAATCCAGAAACTGCAAAGAACTCAATGACCTGAACAGAACAGTCAAGCAAGGGAATGTAGCACTCAGTACAATCGCCCACATCACAATGTCTAAAATTCTTCAATAGAACCTAATAAGAGCTGGATTATGTGATTTGGCCCATCATGTCTGAGCTATCCCATATCCTTAAGTACTCAAATATCTATCAACTTCTGCCCCAACCATTGAGCAACCACAGCTCACTGGGAAAGAAATCCAACTACAATGGGTCTCTGATTTATAAATGTCTAACTAATGCTCAGCCTTTGGTTGGAAGAATGAAGACAGATTATTTTCTAAACAGAGAAGGGCTTTGGAAATCTGAAGCCCAAAGAGACTTCAGAGTGCTAGTTCAGTATTCGCTTAGAGTCAGTATGCAAGTTCATTTAGCAGTTAAAAAGGCAAATGTGATCTCAGCATTCTTTTCAAGAGGGCTGGAAAACAAGAGCAGAGATATACTGCTGAGGCTGCATAAGCCTCTGGTCAGACCGCATTTGGAATATTGTGAGCAAGTTTGGGCCCTGTATCTATGGAAGGACGAGCTGGCATTGGAGGGTGTCCAGAGGAGATACAAGAACAAACCAAAGGATGAAGCGCTGGTCATATGAGGAGCAGTTGAGGACTCTGGGTCTGTACTCAATGACGTTTAAAAGGATGAGGGGAGGATCTGATTGAAACTTACAGAATACCGAAAGGCCTGGATAGAGTGGACATGGGGAAGATGTTTCCACCAGTAGAAGAGACAAGTATCCAGGGGCACAGTGAAGGGATAACCTTACAGAACTGAGATGAGGAGGAATTTCTTAGCTGGAGGGTGGTCAGTCTGGGAAACTCATTGCCACAGAGGGCCATGCAGGCCAAGTCAATGAGTGTGTTTAAGACAGAGATAGATAGTTGGTAATTAATAAGAGGATCAATGGTCAGGAAGAAGGCAGGAGAATTAGATTGAGAAACATATCAGCCGAATGGCCTAATTCTGCTCCTGTATGTTATGGTCTTATGGTACTTACCAACACCATCCCATACAGGGGTGTAATTTCAAAGATCTGACATACAAACGTTGCCTGAACTTACGAACGACGATTTTACACTGACTTGTACAAATCGATTTGTGAACAGACTCAAGGATGGATCCCATTCCTAACCCAGGGACTGACTGCATTCACCACTCCTCAAGTAAAGAAACTTCTCTGTATCTCAGACCTAAATGGCAAACCCCTTTACTCTGAGGTCCTGATCCCGTGTTCTAGAGAACCCAACTAAAAGAAACATTGATAACAAAATGGGGTAAAAGCAGTACTTTGAACACACAAAATACAGTCAAATATAGTCATAGAGATCTGTAGCATGGAAACAGGCTGTTTGGCCAAACTTGCCCATTATACAACTGGAGCAAAACAAATGGAAGCCAAGTCGTGGGACAGAAGTGGTCAGATCAGTAAGATGACTAATGGGATGGCTTACCGGATGTTCAATGATGTTGAGTCAGCCTTCAAGGTTTGGGGATAGGCTGGAGGGTTTGGGTCTGGTGATCTTATTGAAATGTACATGATGCTGATGGGGCTTGACAGGATCGATGCCAGGAAGATGCTTCCTCAGTGCAAGAATCTTCAACCAGGGGAGATAGTTACAGAATAAAAGGGGCCATTCATTTAAAACTGAGGATTTCTTCTCCAAGAAGGGGTAATGAATGTTTGGAATTCTTGACCCTGGGGAGCTGTGGATGCGAGATCGCTGAAAGTACTGAAAAGAGGAGGGAGAGAAATTTCTGAAAGAGAATGAGTTAAGGGCTCTGCTCAGCTGACACGAAAAGGGAGTTCAGACCTGGGACAGATCAGCCATGATCTTAAAGAATGGCAGGGTGGCCTGAGGGGCCAAATGGCCTCATCTTGCTCCTATTTCTCATATTCTTGTGTAGCATATTTAACCTTTACAACATTAGATGGCAAACCAGGAGCAGCTGCCATGTTCTATGGGTTTATGACACTGAGATGCACCAGAAGATGATGCCGAGCAACTGTAGCATAACTACTTTCCAAACAGTACAGCAGGCATTTTCATCAAATATTTATGGAGCTTGTTGTATTTGGTTGCTTCTCTATTTCAATCTTGTTTGTTACTGAGACACATGAAGAAGGTAGTTGACCCATAGTTGCCCTCTGGGCAATGAGAGATGGGCAGTGAATGCTGGACTAGCCAGCATCTCCTGAATTAACGTTTAAAAAATCTAAAAATTGTGTACAAAGTTAAAAATCACACAACACCAGGTTATAGTCCACTAGGTTTAATTGGAAGCACACTAGCTTTCAGATTAAACCAATTAAACCTGTTGGACATTAAACTGGTGTTGTGTGATTTTTAACTTTGTACAGCCCACTCCAACACCGGTATCTCCAAATCATAAATAATTGTGACCAGTTACTCGCTCCTCTTTTTAACACTGTGCAAAAATTTATGGACAATTTTTTTTATCACTTACTTCTCTCGCCTGTTCATTTTTCTGGCTCTGCCTGTGCCATTCTTGGCAGAAGAATGAGGGGAGAAACTGTTCTCAGACTTTGATCCGGGGAACGTTATAACCAATGTCATTTCGAGACCAGAAACAGCTTGGGTCAATGTCATTTTTACTTTCCAGGCTTGTGTCTGTGGAGGTTTCTACTTCTACGGACCGGGTCCCCACTGATTGCAAATCTCAACACCTGTATGCTAGATTCCAACTTCAGACAGATACCTTTCCTCTTGGAGATACCCAGTCCTGTTGCATCTGGCAATCCATGCAGCGTTAAAAAACACCCAAAAAAAGGTTCACTTGAGGGAAGGAAACTGCTGTCCTTACCCAGCCTGACCTATATGTGACTCCAGACCCACAACAATGTGGTTGACTCTTAACTGCCCTCTGGGTAATTAGAGATGGGCAATAAATGCTGGCCTAGCCAGTGATATCCTTATCCTGTGAATGAATAAAAAAAACTACTGAGGATGTAAAAATTAAAGCTTACTCTGGAGGAGGCAGCAGCATAGTGGTAATCCAGGAGCCCAGGCCAATGTTCTGGAAACATTAGATTCCCTACAGTGTGGAAACAGGCCCTTCGGCCCAACAAGTCCACACCGACCCACCAAGACCCATTTCTCTCTGACTAATGCACCTAACACTATGGGCAATTTAGCATGGCCAATTCACCTGACCTGCACATCTTTGGACTGTGGGAGGAAACCGGAGCATCCGGAGGAAACCCACGCATCCACGGGGAGAATGTGCAAACTCCACACAGACAGTAACCCGAGGCTGGAATTGAACCTGGGGCTGTGAGGTAGCAGTGCTAACCACTGTGCCACCGTGCCGCCATGATTTCATTGAAAATCCAACATAGAAAAAGCTAAACTAATGCCAACCACATAGCCATGACGACTGTCATAAATACCCTTCTGGTTCAGTAATGCCCTCTACTGCTGAATTTTTAACTAAATTCCTTAGTTTAAATTAAGAAAGACTTTAATGTTAACTATTATCTTATTCTGCTATTTTTCTCCTTATTTTCTTACTACTTTGTATCTGAGTTTTCTGTCCCTGGATACCTTTGAACCTAAGATGGCGCTGTGTGTGGCAACATTATATACTTTTCACTGTACTCCTGTACTTGAGTACATGCGACATAAAAAATTTAAATCCAACTTCAAATCTAAATATAAATCTGAATCTAAATCTAAATCTTTAGGGGAAAAAAATATCTGCCTTCTTTATCCAGTCTGGCCTACAGTGACTCCAGATCCACAGTACTGTAGTTGACCCTGAGTGGCTTTCTGCACAATTAGGGATGGGCGATAAGTGGCCCCACCAGTGATGCCCACACTTCATAGACAAATCTTTAAAAACCTGCAGCTGGTATTTGATCCCCTTCCACAAGGAGATTTTTGGAGGGTGATCCAATGGCATTTAGTTGGGTGGGAGGGCACAAGGTATGGATCGTGCCCTCTTCCCACTTCTACCCCAAATTGGTCTGGGTTAGGGAAGATTGTGCCCCACCGTCAAGTGGGGAATTAATGCTCATTCACCCGCTGACTGGCAATTAATACAGTGGGCTTTTTGTGAGGTGTTGTGTTTTGGTAAGATGAACAAGGGCAGAACTTACACGGTTAACAATAGGGTCCTGTGGAGTGTTGTCAGACAGAGAGATCAAGGGGGCTCAGGTACGTAATTTCTTGAAAGTTGCGTTGCAGGTAGATCGGGTGGTGAAGAAGGCATTTATCAGGCTTGCCTTCATTGGTCAGAGCATTGAGTACTGGAGTTAGGATGTCATGTTATGGCTGTACATGACATTGGTGCTGCCACTTCTGGAGTACCGTATACAGTTCTGGTCACCCTGCTATAAGAAAGATTTTATTAGATTGGAAAGGGTTCCGAAAAGATTCACAAGGATGTTACTGGGACTGGATAATTTGAGTTATAAGGAGAGGCTGAATAGGCTGAGACTTTTTCACTGGAGTGTAAGAGATTGAGGGGTGACCTTCCAGAGGTTTATAAAATCATGATGGGCATCGATAAGGTGACTAGCAAAGGTCTTTTCCCCACATTTGGGGGGATTGAAAACTAGAGAGCACAGGTTTAAGGTGAGAGGGGGAAAGTGACCTGAGGAGCAACATTTTCAGCCAGAGAGTGGTGCATACATGGAATGAACTGCCAGAGGAAGTGATGGATGCAGGTACACTTACAACATTTAAAAGGCATTTGGCTAGTTACATGAATAGGAATAGGAATGAAGAGGGATATAGGCAAAACACAGGCAGGTGGGACTAGTTTAGTTTAAGAAATCTTTTTAACATGGACCAGTGGGACCGTATGCCCTATTTCATGCTATATGACTCTATGACCCTGAAATTGCGCAGGGCCCTCATCATCTCACCCTCCAGTCACTGAGACTCCCAAAGCCTTTGTTCAATTCTGCCCACTGACCAGAACTGCAAGATAGTAATAAACATAATGGGATCCACATATTGAAATTGATGCAACTTATAGCTGTATAAAAGTTTCAGTTCACAACAAAACACAACAGGACATGAAGCCTCATCAGGAGGGTCCGATAATTAAATGCCTGGTCAAAATGATAGGTTATAAGGGCTGTCTTAGTGGAGGAAAGAAAGATAAAGGGGCAGAGATATGTAAGGAGGGAACTCCAGGCTTGAAGCCTGGACAAATGAAGGTACAATTACCAATGGTGAAGTAATTAAAATCTGATGTTTGAGAGGTCAGAATAGGAGAAACAAAGGTCAAACCCATGAAACGCACAAGGATAAAACCTCATCTCAGACAGTAGTATAAAGCAGATGGAATCAGATCAGCCTCCAATGATCCACATGCTTCTCATTTCACTCCTTCAATTTCATGGCAGCAAAGTTTATTTGGTTATATGTACAATATATATTTTATTATCAAATAATAATGTCAAACAGATGAAAAGAATTGACTTAACTCTGTTTGCAACTCTGGCCATTGAGCAAGTGTACAGTTAGTTATTTGGAAAAGCAAATCATTGGCCTGTGTTTTGTTTGGAGTATGCAGTGGCCTCATTATAACACCACAGCCAGACACAGTCTCGGATATAACATCCGTTCAGTGTCTCACTCATTTCCAGATAAGCTGTTTAAAATTGCCTCCCCACAGTTCCCAAGTACAAAACAATAAAGAGGATCTGCATTCCTTTACATAAGGTTACTGTTCCCTCAGACACCTACTCAGCAAGCAACAAGTACACATTTCCTTTTAGAATCAATCAGATGGGGTGAATCTTCGGCATGGTAGTGGACTTGAAGTTGCCCTGGCAAAGCAGCAAGTAGCAGCAGAAGCAATCAGAAGGGGATGTAACTATTCTTAACCATTGTTTAAACACAATAAGTCAAGCCTTCGGACAAATGGAGACATTATTGCTGCAATCACCTTCCTGCTGTCAAGTCAACCTCTGTCATCTTCTGTAAATTATCATTGAATTATGAGGATTGAGGATTAGGTTGGAGGAAATTGAAATTCTGTGGGATTTTAAATATGTCTTAAAGGATCAAATGACTCAACAGAATACCCCCCTACTCCTGCTTCTAAATGTTTTCATTGCTTTCAAAGGCTTTATTCACTGTAAAGGGGGTTGGTTAGCTTGGATGACTAGTCTGTGGTGCAGAGTGATGCCAACAGTATGGGTTCAAACCCCACACCAGCTGAGGTCACTATGACAGACTCTCCTTCCTAACCTCTCTCCTTCCCTGATGCATGGTGACCCTTGGGTTAAACCCCTACCAGTTGTCTCTCTCTGATGGGAGAGCTCCAGTGTCTGGTAAGACCATAGTGATTTTACTTCCTGTTTTTCCTACTTTTCAAAATACATTTGAGGTGAAAATCCAAAGTGATTATTTAGACTGAGAATAGAACAAGATTTGACGATTTGTGTGAGGAGTAAGGATGAAGAGAGGCAGCATAAAGAAGGAATCTGGATATTCCACCTTATGTGCTGTGATCACATCTGAAGGTAAAACTAGCCCAACACCTCCCTTCACAAGAACAAAATCCATACTGGTTCTTTCAGATTTTTCAACTTTGTTTCATAGAGTTACAGAATCATACAGCACAGAAACAGACCCTTTGGTTCAATCAGTCCACACTGACCACTTTCCCAAACTAAACTAGTCCCACCTGCCTGCTCCTGGCCCATATCCCTCCAAATCTTTCCTGTTCATGTACTTATCCAAATGTCTTTTAAATTTTGTAACTATATCTGTATCCACTACTTTCTCTGGCAGTTCACTCCACACATGAACCACCCTCTGTATAAAAGAATTGCCCCTTATGTCCTTTTCAAATTGTTCTACCTAGCTTTGAACCCCCCCACCTCCCCATCCTAGGCAAAAGACCCTTGTCATTCACCTTATCTCTGCTCCTCCTGATTTAATAAACCTCAATAAGGTCACCCCTTAACCTCCTATGCTCCAGTGAAGAAAGTCCCAGCCTATCCAGTCTATTTTTATAACTCAAATCTTCCATTCCTGGGAACATGTGCCATAACAACTTGGGGAAGATCCATGGACATGTGGAGGATTCATCAATCATTAGTGGCTCCTTCCGATCTCACTGCTTGCAAATGGAATGAACAGTTGTGGTCTGAAACATCAATAACAATAAAGCCATGGCAGGCAAAGGAAACTGGGATGTTACTCACCAACTATACTCGATTACTTGAAATGGGGATCTCTGCAGAATGCAAGCATCCACAGTTTTCCAACTCCAGAGAGCCAAGTTGGGGCTGTCATTAACTGAGATTGATTTCTTCTGCTCCATGTGGACAGGACGTGACAATTAAACCCTTCAACATTCACTCCCCCCACCTCCGATGCATAGTGGCAGCAGTGTATACTGTCAATAAGATGCACTGTGGCTGTACCCAAACCTCTTTAGCAGCAGCTCCCAAATCCGTAACCATTACCACCTGGAAGGGCAAGCCACTAGTTGAATGGGAACACTGCTACATCAAAACGACATACCATCCTCATTTGGAACAACATCATTGTTCCTTCAGTGCTCCTGATGTGAAATCCTGGAATACCCTTCCTAACAGCCTCCATTGTTGTATCTACACCACATTGTCAAATAGTCAAAGAGTTGTATAGCATGGAAACAAACCCTTTGGTCCAACTTGTCCATGCTGACCAGATATCTTAAACTAATCTAGTCCCATTTGCCAGCACTTGGCCTATATTCCTCTAAATCCTTCCTAGTCATGTACCAATCCAGATGCCTTTTAAGTGCTGCAATTGTACCAGCCCCCACCACTTCCTCTGGCAGCTCATTCCATAAATGTACTGCCCTCTGCATGAAAAAGCTGCCCCTTAGGTCCCTTCTAAATCATTCCCTTCTCACCCTAAATCTATGCCCTCTAGTTCTGGATTTCCACACCCCAGGGAAAAGACCTTGTCTATTTACCCTATGCTCAAGAAAGCAGCTCAACACCACCTCCTCAAGGGCAGTTAGAGATGGACAATAGATGCTGTCCTAGTCAATGATGCCCATATCCCATTAACAAATGAAATGAAAAAACAAAAGATTCAAGCGTGTTGAAACAGTTGTAAACTGTGGATTTAAGAATCAACCAAGTCTCCTTTCACTGTATTCAACCACCTTGGATTTAATTTGTTACTGCTGGTGAGTTTGAGGGTGGAATTTATTAGTTTTCTGTTGTTCAGATATGAGTGCTCTAGGTACACAGCCCTGCGTGACTGAACACAGTGGAATTAGTTTAACAATCCATTCAGCCGTCAGGATATTTTCTGAGGGCAAACAGCAGTGAATGAGGCCATGTTCTGGTTGATAGGGAGTGAGAACCTGCCGATTGAACTGGGCTTTAACACGATGCTTTAGGAAAGAGTAGCTGGAGCAGGGTCAATTTGTAACACTTCACCCTGCATCTGTCAATCCTATTCCCAACCAGATGTTTCCCACTCTCTGTTCTGTTTTTGAAGGAGGTAATTTACACAATGCCAGCTGCTTTTGTTGGAATCTGCTCCACGTATCAGTTACTCTGGGAAAAACTTTGTTCTAACCTCGAACCTCTCTTGAGGCTTGTTATGTTTTCAGCTCTTGTCCTCTAGCTCTGTGCTCGGAGTCCAAGTCAAATAACCTGGTCGAAAACAGTTTCCAAAACAAATATGACAGTTTTGAAGAAAAACTGAGAATCTTTTCTGATAGATCCAAAGATTCAGAATATACAAGATTTAGCACATGACCAGGAGTACTACTGAACACTCTGACCCTCTCCATTGGAAACTTCAGTACTATTGCTCACCCATTCTACTTGTGGATGTGTTCACAATCCCATTTTGCAACCATCTCTTTTTTCCTTCCTACAGTCATGGTAACACGGCTGAGTCAGCCTAAGATTAGGATTATGACATGTAAAGCCCCCTATTCTGAACCTGCAGCTACTGAAATGCACAGATTTGTTCTTGCAATACATCCTCTGCAATAACGTCACACTGTCCATTACAGTGCCAAAGACAATGGGCAGCAGATACTGGAAATCCGAAACAAAAAATGCAAACTGCTGGAGAAACTCAGCAGGCCTGGCGGTATCTATGGAGAGAGAAACAGAGTGAATGTTTTGAATGTTATATGACTCCTTGGAATCCCAAGAAGAGTCACATTGGACGTGAAACATTGGATGGAATTGTATAGGGGTCTCAACGAACTGGGTCATGGTGAGATCTGTGGGAGAATCAAGTTGGAAGTTTAGTGAAGTGAACCTTGATATCAGGAGGATCTCGTTCCATCATTTATGCTTTTGACAAGTGGTGACGCGGACCGCCAGTTAAGGGGGAGTATTGCTTGTTAAATGTCTTGTTGATGGCACAAATTGCCTCATTGATATTCCATTTCTAATCTTCCCAATCACACCAAACAGACTAGACGTCAAGATGTTCGACGTGGAAGTCCAAGTGAGTACCTGTTGACTTCACCTCACTGGACATGGATGTTCAGGGGAGGGGAGGTAATGACTTAGTGGTATTATCACTGGACTGTTAATCCAGAGACCTGGCGGAAGTTCTGGGGACCCAGGTTCGAATCCCACTATGGCAGATGGTAGAATTTGAATTCAATAAAATTGAATTTCTTGGAATTAAGAGTTTAATGATGACCATTGTCAGGAAAAAACCCATCTAATTCACTAATGTTCTTGAGGGAAAGAAACTGCCATCCTTGTCTGGCCTACACGTGATTCCAGACCCACAACAACGTAGTTGATCCTTAACTACCCTCTGGGCAATTAGGGATGGGCAATAAATGCTGGCCCAGCCAGCGACACCCACATCCCGTGGATGAATAGAATAAAGTTCAAAGGGGTAGTTGCTGACTTCAGTTCACTTCTGGTTACATTACTCAGTACCAAACAGTGTCTCAGGCAGCAGCCGCAAACATGCCTCACCCAAGAACATTGGGACCCAGCACTTGCCAATTCTCACGGTCATAGAGTCATAGAGATGTACAGCATGGAAATAGACCCTTTGGTCCAACTTATCCATGTCGACCAGATATCCTAAATCAATCTAGTCATATTTGCCAGCATATGGCTCGTATCCCTCTAAACCCTTCCTATTCATGTATCTACCCAGATGCCTTTTAAAATGTTGTAATTGTACCAGCCTCCACCACTTCCTCTGGCAACTCATTCCATACACGCACCACCCTCTGCCTGAAAAACTTGCCCTTTTAATCTTTCCCCTTGCACCCTAAACCTATGCCCTCTAGTTCTGGACTCCCCACCCCAGGGAAAAGACCTTGTCTATTCACTCTATCCATGCCCCTCATGATTTTATAAACCTCTATCAGGTCAACCCTCAGCCTTTGACGCTCCAGGGAAAACAGCCCCAGCCTGTTCAGCCTCTCCAGATAGCTCAAATCTTCCAACCCTGGCAACATCCTTATACATCCTTTCTGAACCCTTTCAGGTTTCCCAACATCCTTCCGGTAGGAGGGAGACTGGAATTGCATGCAGAACATGGCTCTCCCTGATACACTGGCAGGAATCACAGGGGGCATCAGCAACAACCTTTGCAGGATAAGGACATGCACCGGGCTCATGGATTGGACCGGATTGCATCCCAGGGCTGCTCTCTTAGCACTCACTCGCCTTTTTATTTTACTCATTCATGGGATGAGGGCATCACTGGCCATCTCAGCATTTATTGCTCATCCCTAATTGCCCAGAGGCCAGTAAAGCCTTGCTGTGGGTCTGGAGTCTTATGTAGACCAGACCAGGTATTGATGGCAGTTTCCTTCCCTTAAGGACATCAGTGAATCCAATGGATTTTTCCCGACAATGGATTTGTGGTCATCATTAGACTTTTAATTCCAGATATTTATTGAGTTCAAATTCCACCATCTGCCGTGGCAGGATCCAAACTGAGGTCTCCAGCTGGGTCTCTGGATTAACAGTGGCGCTGGAAAAGCACAGCCAGTCAGGCTGCATCCGAGGAGCATCCGAGGCATCAGTGGTTAGGGAGTGGTGATGGAGGAGGCCCAGGACCTGCATGTCCTTGGTGGAGTAGGAGGGGGAATTGAAGCATTCTGTCACGGGGCGGTGGGGTTGGTTAGTGTGGGTATCCAGAAGATTTTCTCTAAAGTGCCCTGCATAGACAGACAGGAGGCTGGAAGAACACAGCAAGCCAGGCAGCATCAGGAGGTGGGGAAGTCGACATTTTGGGTGTAACCTTCTTCAGGACTCAAAAAGTGTGACAGCCGAAACATTGGCTTCTCCAAGTCCCGATGCTGCCTGGCTTGCTGTGTTCTTCCAGCCTCCTGCCTGTCAACTTTGGATTCCAGAATCTGCAGCTTTTTTGTCTCTAACTGCATCTCCCTGCGCAGCTGACACACTGCATGTGTATTCAACCCAAAATGGGCACGGAGCGAGGGCTAGGGCCAATCAAAGGTGGATTGTTGTCATTCAGCGAGATCCCAATATCATCAGTCACCAGGCTCCACTGACAATGAAACGCCAGCATTGAAGGTCCATCCCTGGTTGCCCTTCAGATAGAGATGGGAAGGCCATCGTACATAGGAGCATTAGAGTAAGGAGCAGGAAAAGGCCCTTCGGTAAGACTAGAGTTGTGGCATCCATTTTCCTGACTGCCTCCATAATTCTAGACTCAGTCGTATACTGAAAATCTATCAAATTCAGCCTTTAGTAAAGACCATCCTCTGCTGCTCTCTGGGGAAGCTGACCCCAGTCCTCTGAGTGAAAACTTATTCCCTAACTCTGTCTTAAGTGGGAGAGCTCTTGTTCTTAAACTGATTTTAACTTCCCACAAGAGGAAATATCTTCCTGGTATCTATTAACAAGATCACGGCTGACCTGTTTGTGATACCAATTCCACCCGAGTCTGTCCACCTCCACCTTAAAGATTTTCAAAGGCCCTTCCTCCGGTGCCTTCTGGCACAGAGAATTCCAAAGGTGCATGACAGTCTGAAAGAGAAGAAAAAGTCTCCTCATCTCTGTCCCAAAAGGGCAATCTCTAATTGAAAACCCGTACCCTCATCCCTCCCCACACCTACAAGTGGAAACATTCTCTCCACAACCACCTTGTCAAGTCCATTCAGGATCTTATACAGTTCAATCAATTGCCCCTCACACTTCTAAACCACCTTAGTTTAGGAACAGGCCCAATCTGTGTCCTTTCTTCATAAATTGACCTACGCATTCCAGGTATCAATCCAGTAGACCTCTCCTGAACCACATTCCTTAAAAAAAAATAAGACTTTGGGGTGGCACAGTGGCTAGCACTGCTACCTCACAGCATCAGGGACATGGGTTCGATTCCACCCTTAGGCAATTATCTGTGTGGAGTTTGCACTTTCTCTCCGTGTCTGTGTGGGTTTCCTTTTGGTGTTACAGTTTCCTTCCACAGTCCAAAGATATTTTCCCTGGAAGCTGAGGAACGACCATACAGAGGTTTATAAAATCATGAGGGGGCATGGATAGGTCAAATAGACGAGGCCTTTTCCCTGGGTGGGGGGAGGAGTCCAGAACTAGAGGGCATAGGTTTAAGGTGAGAGGGGAAAGATATAAAAGGGACCTATAGGGCAATGTTTTCACACAGAGGGTGGTGCATGTATGAAATGAACTGCCAGAGGAAGTGGTGGAGGCTGGTACAATTGCAGCATTTTAAAAGCCATCTGGATGGGTATATGAATAGGAAGGGTTTAGAGAGATATGGGCCAGGTACTGGCAAATGGGACTAGATTAATTTAGGATATCTGGTTGGCATGGACGAGTTGGACCAAAGGGTCTGTACATCTATATGACTCTATGTGCAGATTAGGTGGATTGGCCATGCTAAATTGCCTATTGTGTCCAGGGTAGATGGATTAGCCATGGGAGGTGCAGGGCTACATGGATAGGGTAGGGGGTGGATCAGTTGGGATGCTCTTTGGAGAGTCAGTGTGGACTCAATAGGTCAAATGGCCTGCTTCCACACTGTAGGGATTCTGTGTGAAAACTGGACAGGAAGAATGCACAGGACATAAAGCCCCAGTGTTTCACAAGTTGTCCTAAATTTGAAACTGACCGGTTTAATCAGTAGGATGATCAACGCTTTGGTGAGACCACTATCTCAAATAAAAGAAATTCACACTAGGTTTTATGAATAAACAACAAATGAAAATACGTTTATTAGAACAAATTTATCCTTTTACAAGTGTCAAAATAGATTACTAATAATTCCCATGTGCAAACTTAAATCTACTTTTAAATCCAAACACACACATTCATTCGCAAATAGGGCAGATAAGAAAGATGATTTTGCAGACATAGAGTGGGTGAAAAACATAAACAGAAACAAACAGATTTGAGAGTCCAAACCACAAAAGAGAAAACGAGGTGACTTTCTCACAGTTCTTTTTTAGTTTTTTGGTGATAATATCACATTATTGTCAACCGCAGCAATCTGTAGCCGGTCAGTTGGACCTAGGTCCTTTGTTTGAGCTGGCAGTTCTTGTTGAGATAGTATTTTAGAGCTGATTTCCTTCCAGTAACAGAGGGGGAGAATAAGAGAGAAATCTAGTATGCTTTTCATGGAATAATTGCCACCGTTCCTTCCTCTCAGTCCTGTGTAAAGCTGGTACTTGAAATCAATTTTAAAACACTTGTTAGGTGTTATTTTCTTTCAAACTAAAAGCACTTAATGCCAGCCAGTCTTGCCAAAATATCTATTCTTCCAGAAGTGACATGATCTTGTGTAACTGAGTAAATGCCACATTTATGTTTTGAATTGTAAAAAGAAAGGTTTATTCTCTTGAACGCGGGAGTCTGACCACCCAATTTCCAATGAATGTCTGTGTGGAGTTTGCACAGTTGCCTGAGGCTGGAATTGAACCCAAGTCCCTGGCACTGTGAGGCAGCAGTGATAACCACTGAGCTGTTGTGCAGCCAAGCTTTTATCACACTGTAAATGTTAATGTTTCAAGAGATACAAAGGACAGTAGGCAACAACATCCACTTATCCCGCTCAGCTGAATTTTAAAGTGTTTTTTCAGTTTCTGTTAACATAACTCCACTCCATGTAAAAGAGTACAAGTTAAAGTTTCCTGCATTTACTCTAACTCTCATTGGGTTTTACTTTCAATTTGGGTAGCAGCCAGAAGTGAAGTCACCATTTTTTGGTGAACTTCTGTTGTTCTCCCATTAATCTGGAGAAGCAGGGATGCTCCTGACTACATCAGATACAAAGAGAAGTCCAGACTTTGGGCCTGTGTTAGGTTACTTGGTAAATCTGCTCAAGGCCAAGAAAAACAAGACAGGAGTTTGCACATCTCACGCCTGAGTTTGTAAAGTGGGCACTGAAACAGAACGACCCTGGTGATAGCCAATGTAGTGGGCACCCAACCACCATATGATGTGCAGCACACCTTCAGCAGCTGTTTGATATTCATACAGAGGGGTGCAATGTGATCCATTGTCTAGGCTACAATACTAAGACAAATATAACTGCTAGGGCTACCTTCCTTCTTTGTAGTTTCGAATCCCTACTGTGAGGAAAGAGGCTATTCAGCCCATCAAATCTGCACAAAGAGCAGACCCAGCCCCGCCACACTTTCTTGGTAATCCCACATTTACCTTGGCTAATCCACCTAACCTGTACATCTTTGGGAGGAAACCAGAGCACCAGGAGTAAACCTGAAGAGAATGTGCAAACGCCACACAGACTGAGACTGGGATCGAACCCAGATCCCCAGCTCAGTGAGACAGCAGTGTTAACCACTGAGTTACTGTGCCATAGATGGTGTTCAGATGTAAGGCATTAACATTGTACATAATGTCTTTACTTGGAAAGTTTAGATTCTCCGTGGAGGATTCAAACACAGGTTGCAAATTCAAGGATGTGTTACTGTTGGGTCCAGTTAATCGAGCTATGCAGAGTGGCAGCACTTTACATACAGATGCTCCTTGTATTATCTCCACTATGTAGAATGTCCCCCTACATACAGAGACTGCTGTATTACAGCGGCTATAAGAAAACTAAGAATCAAATCAAGTACAATTTTAAAGATTGCCCGAGAAAGTCAGTTTAAACTCAGCGATGATTCAAGCAGTGGCCTAAAGTATTTTATTTCAGGGATTAAACATATTTTTCTGATTTAGAATTAGCTTAATTTGAATTACAATTCATTTTCTGCACTTGCAGGAATGTCCGAGCTGAGAGGAACTTAGCAAAAAGTAGTTCAGTTTCTCCTGAAGTTTATATTTACTGAATAACATTAGAGTGTGGGCTATCTATTATTTGCATGGCTGTGCAGATTTCTCCAAGCAAGGACCATCCAAAGCAATGAGAAGCCTCTTACCCATTGGGAGGGTATGCCTAGTCTGTCAGTTTTAATAGATAACCCATATTTGAATATAATTCTCATCAGAAGTTATAAAGCATCAAAATGCAGTCAGTGTCAAAAAGTTCTCTTACTCCATTCAGTGTCCCCAAAACAGGCATTATTCAAACAGGAAGAAAGCTGACCATATGAGTGCATGAATATCAGCTCGCCACTGACAGATATGACTAGCACTTTCTCATTTCCAACCACGCCGACAACGAAGGACATAAATGCAACTGGGGTGATGTAAATATCCCAGCACAGGCGAAACAGAAACATACCAGAGAATTCCTTGAATCCTGGCACTCCAACCAGAACTCAATCAATAGACACATTGAACCTGGACCCCATATGCAAACCTCTCAGAGACAGACCTGGAAGTACCAACAAACAGAGACATATAAAATACCAGGCAGGACAGAGTACCAACACCTGGTGATGTCACCTAGTGACGAAACATTTGCAGTAAAACACACTGGCTGAGCGAATAGGTCCACGACTTCGGAGGCATTATTCCTTACGTTTGTGCTAGTGTTTGGTGAATGAGATGCGAACTAGCATGTAAGCGCACCCTGTCTTTGCCTCAGCTAAGTATGTTTGATGTTTCTATAATTAAAATTGATACTGACACTGATGTGTGAATATCATTTTCCAATGGGCCTCCTTTCCTCACTGATGCACAGGATGTCAGCATCATTTATTGACCAGGATTTATTGGCAACTATCCCAGTGCCCTAGAGAAGGTGGTGGTGATTCTTGAACTGCTGCATTTAACTCACAGAACATAGTCTGTAATGGTGCATTTCAGAGGATGGGTTAAAGTCAAATTGTTGAGAGTCTGGAGGCCAGACTGGGTAATGATGGCAGATTTCTTCCCTTGAACTGTATCAATGAATCACATGGATGTTTTCAATAATTTGGTACATTCATGATCCCTATTATAGAGGCAAGCATATTATTCCATATTTATTCATTATATTTTAACCTCCCCATTTACCAAGGTGAGATTTGAACCCACTGGAGTGTAAGAATCATAGAATCCCTCCAGTTTGGAAACAGGCCATACAGACCAATGAATTCACCCAGATCCTGCAAAGAGCATCCCATTCGGACCCATCCCCCTACCCTATCCCTGTAACCCTGCATGTCCCATGGCTAACCCACACATCCCTGAACACTATGGGCAATTTAGTATGGCCCATCCACCTAACTTGCACATCTTTGGACCATGGGAGGAAAGCGGAGCACCCAGTGGAAACCCATACAGATAGAAGGAGGGTGGAATCGAACCCAGGGTTCTGTGAGGCAGCAGTGCTAACCACTGAGCCATTGCTCTGTCCAGCAGTAACTATCAGTCCTCTGTGCTACAAGCCCATGCTTTGCCCTATGTACTCCTGTGGACCTTGGCTGATGTAAGACTGGTAAATTACAGGATCTGAGCATTTAGTTACATTGCCTTCCCTATTGCCCTCTCTGTTTGGGAGGATTAAACAGAGTTAGTTCAATAATGGTTCTGTCTGTGCTTGTCTTAGTGCAATACCTTATGAAGACTGCTCACTTGAAATGTCATCATTCTAAGTGGCAGTGGTTGTTTTAAGAGGCAAAGTAAATCTTAGGTCAATTCACAAATCTTTGGAGAGATGCCTTAGAAAAACATTTTACTGGGAGCAAAATAAAAATGACAAGATTAAAATATCTAAATAAACATTCCAGGGTTTTGCCTATGACATGAATCCAACTAAAAATACATGAAAAGCGAATTCTGAAAACTGCAGAGCAGTCTGTGTGACCAAAGGCGTGGTTCTCTGCCAAATTACATTTTTGCCCATTGCTGCAGTTTTGACAGCCTGACAGTAAACCGAAAATACATTGTTTCAGATTAAACATTGACCAAAGCTTGTTTTTTTTCCGCTGGTCTAGACATGTTGAGGTTTCTAGTCGATTCCATCTCAGAAACCCTGAGTAATTATGACCCATTCAGTGCAATCAAATAAAGAGAGCTTTGGTTGTGAATAATTTAGTTTGCATACGGTTGACTCCCATGAAAATCATTAAAGCTTATAGAATGGTTACAAGCCAAAGATAAATGAGAAATCTCTAGGTATTTTTCCTCTCTCTGTATCTCATGCACAATATGATTTTAATCATTTTGAAAAGCTATTTTTGGAGTCTGGATAAATATCTTGTTACTTTTCTGCGTTACAATGGTTCCAAGTCACTGAACGCACTGTGACTAATGTCAGTGAATTTCCAAATCCATGATCCTAGAGCTTTCTGATGGATGAGAAATCATCTTTAAATAGTCGGAGAGGGCAAGTTTCTTGTCGCTGCTCTGAGAATATGGGAAACATTCCACCTTTTCAAACATTTCAACAGAACTTCCCAAGTTAGGAAATTGCACAGACACTTGTCTCAATGAAGCAGACTCATTTTTTAAATCATTCAAGTGTGCACTGGCTGGTAATGCTGACGATATTTTCCATCCGTGGAACCTTGATTATCTGCCCTCTGGTAATCTGCCAAATGCTCTTCTGCATGATGTTCTTCAAACTGCAGCCCGCATCTCCTCCCATCTGACAGAAATAAAGCTCCCAAGCCAAGGACGTTAATGCACATACGGTTTTTTGCCTTGTTAAAGAAATTGAAATTATATAATAATGACTTTTGTGACCTCTGGATGTCCCAAAGTGTATTACAGCCGATGGAATGCTCTTTTAGAAGTCCAATCACTGCTGCAGTAAATACAGAAAGTGCTGGAGAAACTCAGCAGGTCTTGCAGCATCTGTGCAGACAGAAACAGAGTTAATGTTTTGAGACCAGTTTGCCAGAATCTTCCTGGACCGGAAGCATTAACTCTGTTTCTCTCTCCACAGATGCTGCCAGACCTGCTGACTTTTTCCAGCACTTTGTGTTTTGACTTCTGATTTTCAGCATCTGCAGTATTTTTGTTCTATTGTTGTTGTTCACACACAGCTCCCACATACTGACAATGACCAGATCATCAGCTTTTGTGATGTTGCTTGAGGGATTAATTGTGACCAGGAATAGCTCACGTGCTCTTCTTCCAAATGATGCTGTTAGTTTTATCGATGTTGCCCTGTGAGTTTGACATTTCATCAGGAATACATCATCGCTGACAAAGCTATACTCCTACAGTATACTGACTTCTCATAGTTATTAAGCTTCTGAATTAGGGCTTGAACACGTGAAATCCTTACCTAGAGGCAAGAGCGTCAATCCAGGGGTCCAAGGCTGCCTTGAAGATGGAAGCACCAATAGTACTGACTGATATCTGAGTCAATGCTTCTTCAGTGACTTGGAAGAACCATTTTAAGAGATTGATTTCTCAATGTAAAGAGTTCTGAGATCCTGCTGTGCAGAAACAAGGATGGTTCCCTGAGACTTTTGTGCTCTTTGCCTATTCCTTGAGAGAAACCATGGAGATATAACTATAATTTGACAGAGTGCAGGTGTTGGAGATTGTGATTTTTGCTTCTTTGTGTTTTTGGTTTGGTGTTTTAAACTAAGACAATGAAAGGCTTTCTTCTTTACTATTGCATGTTGCATGTTTATGGACCAGATCAAACCCTCATTAAATATATCAAGGGATAGCCTAGACCTTAACTTTTATCTTATTTAAAGGCAAATGTAAGGTTCTGCCTTCCAGATGTAATTCGATTTGTTACACTATTTGGTTTAAGCAATACAGACATTATTCTTAACCTACAGTTAAGATGCAAACAAAAGAGAAGAATTGGTATAACGTTAATTCTATTGGAAAACTTAACAGAATATTAGATTAGATTACTCACAGTGTGGAAACAGGCCCTTCAGCCCAACAAGTCCACACCGACCCGCCGAAGCGCAACCCACCCACACCCATTCCCCTACATTTACCCCTTCACCTAATACGGGCAATGAGCACCCGGAGGAAACCCACGCAGACATGGGGAGAATGTGCAAACTCCACATAGTCAGTCGCCTGAGGTGGGAATTGAACCCGGGTCTCTGGCGCTGTGAGGCAGCAGTGCTAACCACTGTGCCACCGTGCCGCCCCACTAAACTAGATTATTTAATCACTAAACAGCAACTATTTCTATAAAGTAACATCCCATAAACGCCTCCTTGGCAAAGGCAAAGTCAGTAAAATAGATTGTCTCACATACAATGTTTCTCCAGTCCAGGAGGAAAGAACATCAAGAGAGAACCCAAGCTTCTAGCTGGTAACAGAGAGGTGTAGCAGCTTCCACAGCCAACTTCAAAACCCCAAACCTGCTGAAAGTTAGACTAAAACTATGGTTCTGTGGGAGCCTGACTCCACCCATTCAGGCTGCTTCTATTGTTCCAACTTTAAACAAAAAAACCCCAAGGCCTCACAAGCTGTTTACTTCATTGGCTTGGAAGAGAAAACTCAGCACTTCTGTCTCTACCTCTCCTCGTAAAAAACATCCAGGACAACATTCACCTCTTAAAGCCAGCTATTGATAATCGAAGTTAGAATCCTGAGGCCAGTCCAAAAGAGAGCGACAGGTGACATCAGAATAATTCCACCGAGTTGCCGTTGTTTGTTGAACCTCCTGATGTGGATCGTCAGGTTCCTCTTGGACCAATAACCAAGCAATCAGGAGCCAATGTCTGGGTGTAGGAAGGGATGGAAGAGGAAGGTGACAGTCACTCTCTAGCACCAGCCTGAAGGACTACTGTGCATGCCAGAAGCACATTGAAGTTTCGTTCAAAAATGGGTGCCACTCTGTTGGCGGCTATTCCAATCTTCTTGATTTTATCGTGTTGCCAAAAGATATTGCAGAGTCTGCTGAGGAAAGAAAAGCATTAACCATGATTAAGAAGCATATTACTGTGGCTTCATTATGAAGCTGCAAGATGGTCATGTGATATTACATTACTTCCTTTGATGATGTATTCTGTGTCACATTGGGAGTTCACTGTCAGACTTAACCCTTTATACTGCATCTCCTATAAGTTTTTGATTGTACCCATTGTATTGTAATAGGAGTCTTTACCGCTCTCCTGCACAGAATGTACTTTGCCTTATTATGCAAACAAAACTCTAAATCCTTAAGTTAGGCACCTGATTTAAGGTTTGAAATTTCCATTAATAATCATTATGGCACATGCTGACATCCTGTCAAGGCTACAACCTGGAGACATTGGATGGACTGTGGGTTTTTACATTGTGTTAAGTATCTTTGTTAGATGTACTGCTCCTTCCAAAAATACCAGCTCAGTGCATCTATCTCCTGAAATCTTTAGAGGATCCTACACAGAGCCCTCAGATGACCAGGTAGGTCCTCATGAAAGGCCAAAAACAGCAGCTGCCCTTTAAAGGAGGAATAATGACCTTGTGATATTATCACGATACCATTAATCCAGAAATCCAGCTAATGGCACATGGTGGAATTTGAATTCAATAAAGAATCTGGAATTAAGAATCTAATCATGACCAGGAAACCATTGGTGATTGTTGGAAAACCCCATCTGGTTCACTAATGTGCTTTAGGGAAGGAAATCTGCCATCCTTACTCAGACTGGCCTACATGTGACTCAAGATCCACAGCAATGTGGATGATGTTTACCTGCCCTCTGGGGGGCATTTAGGATTAGGCAATAAATGCTGGCCAGCTAATGATGCCAACATGCTGTGAGTGAATTAATAAAAGCTCCCTCTTGTCCATTGCTATCTTCCAAGTCATGCCTTACAGAGTCACATTCAGCAAAACACACTGTGCACGTCAACATTTAATGTCACATGAAGTTTTGCCAAAATGCTGAGTGCATCTATAAGATCACGAGGGTATGGAGGGATTGTCTGGTGAGGACAGTTTAAATTGGTTGGGCTTGTACCCACCGGAGTTGAGAAGAATGAGAGGCAACCTTATTGAAACATACACCATCCTTCGGGGACTTGACAGGGGAGATGTGGAGAGGTTGATTCCTCTTGTGGGAGAATCTAGGACTAGAGGGCATCATCTCACAAGAGGGGTCACCCATGAGGAGGAATGAGAGATGAGGAGGAATTCCTTTTCTCAGAGAGGAGTGAATCTTTACTTCAGAGGGTTGTAGAGGCAGGGTTCATAGAATCCCTACAGTGTGAAAACAGGACATTAAACCCAACATGTCCACACCGACCCTCCGAAGATTAACCCACCCAGACCCAGTCCCCTACCCTATTATGCTACATTTCCCCCTGACTATTGCACCTAACCTACACATCCTTTAACGCTACGGGCAATTTAACTTGACCAATTCACTTAACCTACACATCTTTGGACTGTGGGAGGAAATCCACGCAGACACGGGGAGAATGTGTAAACTCCACACAGACAATCGCCTGAGGCTGGAATTGAACCTGGGTCCCTGGCACTGTGAGACAACAGTGCTCACCACTGAGCCACCTGTAAAACTTTGGCACTACATAGGGTGAACAGAGCTTTATTCAATTCAAATTTAACCATTTGCCTCAGTGGGATTTGAGCCCATGACTCTGAGCTACTATTTGCTGATGAATGATAATACCATTACACCACTGCCTCCCATAACTCGTTAAGTATAGTCAAGACAGACAGATTTTTAATGGGAAGCAAGGCTTGTAAGGAAACAGCAGCAAATGGAATTGAGGATTATCAGATCGGTGATGACCTTATTTAATGGCAGAGCAGGCTGAATGGTCTATTTCTGCTCTGACACTTTATGATTCTGTAAAGTACATTGTAAAAACTATATAAACTGGCGGGATCAAGCATGTCAATACATCCTGTAGTTACTACAGCTACTGATCACTCAGCTTGCTGACTCTGTGGGATAATTTGCAGGATCTTGAAAACAAGAAATAAAGCACAATTAGCCGTTAAAATAATGTTCCGCACCCAGAAGAAATATTGTTCCCATGCACTGGGCTCTGTAGTATTGCTGGCAGGTGCTGTCACAGGAAAACGGCAGCCCTTTGGCATTTACTGGTGATTTCAGTGCCTCTGTCTAAGCTTTTCCTCTTGTCTGTTCAGCATCCTGGCTGATTGTAAGCTCTGGTAACCAGCCAATAATTCACACAGCCTCTGCAGAGCACACAGAGAGGGAGCCTCTCCCCATCAACTAGGCTCATCGATATTTTCGAATACTCGTGTGCTCACTATAGTCCTGAGATTGATGCTGGATTCGCTCGCTCCCAGCAAATAATTGGAATTACTTTGCAGTGTCATTCAGTCCACTCTATTCCTGCCAGCGGCAGCTCTTCACCTTGAAACCATTACTCTCCTCTCATTTTCCTTCCAAAATCCTTTTACGTTCTCCCTCTTCAAAGACTTGCTGCTCAGTTAGGACACGATCGTTAGCACTCTCACCTTCATGGCTGGGACCTGATGTTTCACCGTAGTACTGAGGGAGTGCAGCACTGTCAAAGGTGACACCTACCGGACAAGATGCTAAACTGAGACCCCACCCACCTGATTGGGAAGACATAAAAGATCCTACTGCACAATTTCAAGGCAGATGGAGTTTAATTTAGATAAAATGTAAGGTTTTGCATTTTGAAAAGGCAAACCAGGGCAGGACTTATACATTCAATGTTGCCAAACAAAGAGACCTTGGGGTGCAAGTTCATAGTTCCTTCAAAGTAGTGTCACTATCCTATCTATCTGTGGCTAAGGTGTTTAGTATGCTTTCCTTTATTGGTCAGTGCATGGAGTATAGGAGTTGGGATGTCATGTTACAGCTGTTCAGGACATTAGTTAGGCAACTTTTATCATACTGTGTGCAATTCTGGTCTCTCTGCTATAAGAAAGATGTTGTTAAACTTGAAAGCAGTTCAGAAAAGATTTACAAGGATGGTGCCGGGGTTGGAGGGTTTGAGCTGTAGGGAGAGGCTGAACAGGCTGGGGCTGTTTTCCCTGGAGTGTCGGAGGCTGTGGGGTGACCTTATAGAGGTTTATAAAATCATGGAGGGGCATGGAAAGGGTGAAGAGCAAAGTTCTTTTCCCCAGGATAGGCGAGTCCAAAACTAGAGGGCATAGGTTTAAGGTGAGGGGAAAGATTTAAAACTGACCTAAGAGGCAAAGTTTTTACGCAGAGGGTGGTACGTGTATGGAATGAGCTGCCAGAGGAAGTGGTGAAGGCTGGTACAATTACAACATTTAAAAAGCATCTGGATGGGTAAAGGACAGGAAGGGTTTAGAGGGACATAGCCCCAATGCTGGCAAATGGGACTAGATTAATTTACGATAACTGGTTGACACATGGACAAGTTGGACCAAAGAGTCTGTTTCTGTGTTGTAGAAGTCTCTATGACTCTAAGAGCAAGGGTGCTGTCCCTGGTCAATATTCATCCCTCAATCAACACCAGATTATCTGATCATTATGACAGGGCTCTTTGTGGGAGCTTGCTATGTGCAAATGACTGCCATGTTTCCCAGGTTACAGCCGTGAGTAGGCTTACCCTGCCCTCTTTAAAGATCAGCCTCAAGTTCATCCCTAATTTTTAATTACACCATTCTTGGTGGTCATGTCTGGGACAAAAACTCTGAAATTCCAGCTCTAAACCCCTCCATGTCTCCATCTCCTTTTCTTCCTTTAAGGTGCTCTTTAAAGTCTACTTCTTTGACAAAGCATTGATCTTCGCGGTGAGGTTACCCATACCAAATAAATGGCAGTGTTTCAAGAAGACAGCTCAGCAGCACCTTGTTCAGGGCAGCAAGGGATCAGCAAGTGAAGTGCACCGACACATCCAATGCTTCCAAAAGCACTATGTAAATGCAAGTGTTTACTTTTTATTTTCCTTTGCTGTGAAGCATTTCATGTTTTAATGACACTTTGCGTACGGCAAATCATCTAACTTCATCCTCCCTCCAACTCAAAGTGAGGAATGCTTTCCCCGAAACGGACCTGTGACAGTGAGCTAAAGATGTCCTGGATTCTTGAAACCCAACGTCTATAAAATAAATCTTTTAGGAGTGGGCACTGCCCTATTCACATCCCAAGAGAGAAATTTTTCAAAGTCTGGCTAAGACATCCTGTCAGCAGCTTCTGAAAATGATACGTTCTACCAACTTAGAGTACTTTGGAATTATACATTTCCAGTTTATATTCCTGGAGGCTATGTCCAAAATTGTAAGCCAAAATGGTGTGTAAGTATCCTGTGAGCTGCTTTTTTGCATCTGCATGACAATTTAACATTAGAACCATGTCACTTATTTATACCAAGTACATCACCACCTGCCCTCTTCTAAGATCAGCCCCCAGAGCAGCCCCAACTTTAATTGCTCTGTTCTCGATGGTACTGTGTTTCACCGTCTCTAGACAAAATCTCTGAAATTCCAGCTCTAAGCATGGTGGCGCAGCGGCACAGTGGCTCATTGATTAGCACTGTTGCCTCAGAGTTTCAGGGACCTGTGTTCAATTCCAGCCTTGGGTGACTGTCTGTGAGGAGTTTGCACATTCGCCCTGTGTCTATGTGGATTTCCTCTGGGTGCTCTGGTTTCCTCCCACTGTCCAAAGGTTAGGTGAATTGGCCATGTTAAATTGCCCAGAGTGTTCATGGATGCGTAGCTTAAGAGCATTAGATAGGAGAATGGGTCTGGGTGGGATACTCTTCAGAGGATTGGTGTGGACTTGTTGGGCCAAATGGCCGGTTCCCACACTGTAGGGATTCTATAATTAAACTTCTCCATCTCTCTTTCTCCTTTTTAAAATACTACTTAAAACCTACATCTTTGACAAAACATTGATCTTTGCTGTGAGGTTAGCTACACCAAATAGACTGCAGAGGTTCAAGAAACCAGCTCAGCAGCAGCTTCTTCAGGGCATCAGCAATTAATGCTGGCCAGCCAGAGACACCAATATCCCGTGAATGAATGGGTTAAAAAAAAAAAAGCTTTTGGTCATTTGTCCTAATACCTCTTAATATGGCACAGTGCCAACCCCAGTTTCCTGTGAAGCTCATTAAGATGTATCACCGTTACAGCAAGGTGTATGAATTCCTATCATGTCTTCGGCATGAATAATGAACACTGCACAACTAAAGCAGCAATTCTCTCAAACTAAGGGTGGAGAAAGTAGGAGTGATGCAGTCTGAAAGTTATGATCTGCAATATAACAAGAGATGACATAATGGGTAGAGTCAGAGACTTAGAGGGAGGCATAATGTAAGGTGTAGAATATAAAAATGGGACAGCACAGAAAGTGATGATACATCAATGTGACACAATCTTCCACTTGGTCTCTCTTGCAGACTGTGTTGTAAAGTGTAACTAGAGCAAGAATTTCCTTCATTGCAGCAGACTCTGTGAATGTAACAAGGAATCTAACAAGACCAAAACCATTTGACGATTGACCAGTTTATCCATGGCCAACCCCAGCAAGCCTCCTGCCCTGTAAAAGATGGCATTTTTTGTTGTCTGCAAGAGAAAGGGTTCCATCTCCTTTAGAAGATAGTCTAGATTCCCCGGACACAGATGATGTGGAGCTCATTCTCCAGAAAACTTCAAGTTTATATTCAAAGAAGATTTGTAGAAGATTTTCAGTCCAAAGGTGCGCACATTAGGATGGATTGGCCAAGCTAAATTGCCCATAGTGTCCAGGAATGTGCAGGCTAGGTAGGTTAGCCATGGGGAATGCAGAGTTACAGGAATAGGGTTGGGTGGTGGGGGGGGGGCTGCGGTGGATGGCAGTGGAATACTTTTCTGAGCATCAGTGTGAACTTGATGGGCTGAATGGCCTACTTCCACACTGTGGGAATTCTCTGATTCTATGAATTGACAGGGTAAACCAAGGCATAACTGCCAACATTGTCCTATACCAACCCAATAGATAAAGCATGGTCTGGATATATACCTGTTCTAACAATGACAATGTTTAAACCTACTAACCACATGTGCAGCAATGAATGATCATCTAATAGGACTCTGATGAAGTATCTCAGAAATACGCAAACTGCTGTTATGAGGAAATTGGGCTTTGGGTTTGAGTGGCCAGTAAGCTTCAACTCCCTGGGGAGGCTATCAACATTGCTGAACACCTTTGTCTGTGGAACTAGTTGGACATCTAGTCCCAAATAGAAAAATAGACCTGCTTTTTATTAAAAGCTGTGGATTATCAGATCGGTCATGACCTCAATGAATGGTGGAGTAGACTCCATGGGCTGAATGGCCTACTGTATGTCCTGTTTGCTAGTATCTGCCATCCTAACAAGCCTGACGAATGGAGAATAGCCTTTAGTCTTTGTCAAGTAACATTTAGCAGATAGAAATTTATATTATTTTTGGGTTTTCTGTGCAGTTAAAAGTGAAATCAAGAAAAATACCTTCCTGTCTTATGGGAAGTGCTGAATCGGTCATTATGACCGCTCTGTCCAGTTCCAGGATCGCTCTCCTGCCTAACTCACCCCTTACTGATCAATTGCTTCTTGATCATCTTCCTCACACACCGCAGAACACCTGAGGTACTTTCCTTCCTTATTTTTTGCATTTCTCAAATGCTCCAGCAATAACAACAGTTAACCTGATTTGAAAAATAAAGAATTGACTGTGAGGCACCTAGCAGAATGTTCTGAAGGTCGATATAAATGCAAATATTTTCTTTCACTTCTAAATGTTATTAACCTCCTGCAGAAAACTCATGTCCAGAGGCTCTCGTCCTGATTCTACACAAAATATTCAAGCATTATGTATCCTGGCCTTTTTCTGTGAAGTTTGGCACAGTTAAGCTGGAATCCCACTAACAATTCGTTAAGAAATGGACAGAGTGTCACTCTTCTTCCTCAGGTGGCTAAGGAAATGCGGCATGTCCATTAGGACCCTCACCAATGTTTACAGATGCACCATAGAAAGCATACTGTCTGGATGCATCAAAGCTTGGTATGGCAACTGCCCTGCCCAAGACCACGAGAAATCACAGAGAGTTGTGAACGCAGTCCAGTCCAATCCAAAAACCAGCCTTCCCTCCACTGACTCCGTCTACACTTCCTGCTGCCTTGGGAAAGCAGCCAACATCATCACAGACCCCTCCCACCCCGGTTATACTCTCTCCCACCCTCTTCCATCCAGCAGATGGTAAAAAAGTTTCGAAACGTACCAACAGATTTAAGAACAGCTATTTCCCTGCTGTTATCAGACTTGTGAACAGACCTCTCATATATTAGACTTGATCTTTCTCTGTGCTTTCTCTGTAGCTGGAACACTATACTGTATTCTGCATTATGTTCTATTACCCTGAGGTACTTATGTAAGGTGTGATTTGCTTGGATTATATACTTTTCACTGTGCCTCCATACATGTAACAATAATAAATCAAATCAAATCAAATCTTTAGTGAACAGAGTTCATTATTAATTGTGCTGTCTATGATTCGATGCACAGTCCAATGTCCTCCTCGTGGTGGGTTTTACTCCTTCATCAACAAACACCTTTTCCCTTAACTTTTACAACTTTGTGCTTCCCTTGCAATATTCAACAATTATGGCATCAAAAAATGTTACAGCACAGAATGACAGCATCCAGCCCATTGTGCTTATACTGGCTCTTGGTGGAACTATCCCGTTAATATGACTGTCCTCCCCTTTTCCCAACAGATTCATAACTGCTCCCCACCCCCACTGACCCCGTGTTGTTACCCAGCATTAGACACGATCTCAGTGCTGCCCGAATGGGAGTGGGCATCTGACAACCTTTTACTCATTTGGTCATCCATCTCCTTCAGGACTCTGCCCAAGATGTCCAACTATCATGGAGTTGATTTTAAGAGACCCTGCTTTCCTGTAGCTCGGGGTTTACTGAGGCAAACCTGCTAAAACATTGACGTCCGGGGCATATCGTTATGGGGGTATCCAGCATCTTGTGCGGTCCAGCGGATTCATTGATTAGCTCTCTTAAAGAGCCAGCACAGCGAGGGGCCAAATGGCCTTCTGTGCTGTAAAATACAATAGTACTGGCGAAGGGTCTGAGTGGGTTTCCTCTAGGTGCTCTGGCTTCCTCCCACAGTCCAAAGATGTGCAGGCCAGGTGTATTTGTTGTGCTAAATTGCCCATAGCGTTAGGTGCATTAGTCAGCGGGAAATGGGTCTGGGTGGGTTACTCTTCGGAGGGCCAGTGTGGACTCGTTGGGCTGAAGGGCCTGTTTCCACACTGTAGGGAATCTAATCTAATCTAAAAACTCTCCTGAACTCCTGCCTGTATCCCTGCCCCAAGGCCAAGAAATATTAATTAAGTCTCTTCATTTAGTGAAAACTGTGTTATCGGCTAAGCCCGACCACTCAAAACATTCTTAAGCAGGCAGTCCCAGACCATAACTTTGCAATTTGTTTCGGTAAGTGTACAGTGAAAATTACCCGGAGTAAGTTAGCTAGGTTGACTACTGGATTTTAAAACAGACAAAACTTTAGTCACAATATTACACAATGAAACACAAAGAACTGAATAAAGAATCCCTACAGAACTCAACCTGTCCAACTAGACTTAATTATGCTGTTCTGAATACACACAACAGTCCCAACAAGCAAACTCCCAGCAAGCAAACTCCCTTTAAAAGCCAGTATAAATGGTTACAGTTTGGAGTTGAAGGGCCGAAAGAGAGAAAGAGTTTCCACACAGCTCCCTGTTCAACGCCCAACCAGTTCAGACTGAACTAAACTGCTCAGCTCAGCAAGAGAGCTGACCACTCTCCTACCTTTATACATCTCACTTCTAAAGCATGACCACTTTGGCCTGAAGTCTCATCTGTTTACATTTAAACAAAAGGCCTCTCAAAATCATTTTCATCTCTGTACCAAACCAGACTGATCGGAGCCCGGCCCAGTTTATTACCCCTCTGAAAAAAATCAAGGACAGAGTCTCCTTGAGCCAAGGAACAGCTTTTTGGAAAAAAATGGGACTAGTTTTGTGACACCTTCCCACTTTAAAAAAAAAGAATCATCAATACCAAAAGATGGCTTCATTTTTAACCCTTCAAAAACCTGGTTAGTAGTCTAAACACACATATACACTATACTAACTATAAATATGCAAACGTGCACAACCACATGCAAATTCAG
>NC_057743.1:36610533-36613544 GCF_004010195.1 Chiloscyllium plagiosum | reverse complement strand
ATATATGAACCATCTGGCAAAATTCAACTACATCCTTGTGTAGTCCAGGCCAGTAAAATTGTCTTTGTATCTTAGCCTGTGTTCACCTCACCCCTAAATGACCTCTAAGTGGTAGCTCATGCGCCACTCGCAGCACCTCCTTTCTATACCCTACTGTCATAACAATTTGATGAATCTCTGCCCATTTCTCATCTGCTTGAATGTGTGTTGGTCTTCATTTCCTCATTAAGACATTATTTGTTAAGTAATAATACACAAGAATGCATTCACTTTCTTTTTCTGTAAATGCCTTTTGATATAACTGTTTTAACTCATCTTTCTGATGTAATCCAATCAGCTTAGCAGAGCTAAAGATATTTACATGTTTACCTATTTGCTCCTTCTCTGTTCCACTTATCTGATCAAAAAGTGTTTTGGATAACACTATGTCAGCTTCCTTATCTGTGCCTTTTGATCTCTCCGACTTCAACTTGTGTCTCTGTGATCTTGTGATCACACAATAAGGGAAACTTCCTGGATAGACATTCTCCTTATCTTCAGTTGCCTGTGCCTCCACTGGCTTTTGAACTTACCGGTGATTCAGCGATATCATTTGCAAGGACAAATATATTCCTGGAGCTGAGAGTTTGTCCAGTGCTCCTACCACAAATTCTCCTCTCTTCTCTGAACTCTCTAGCCTTACTATACATAATTGAGCGCTTTTTGTCTCACCATGAATTCTTATCACCAGTAACATTTCTGGCAATAGTTCCTCAGGAGTACATATCTCCTCATCCTTCAACATTACAGACTGAGAGGATTCTGTGTCCTTTAATATTGTAAGCTCCTTACCTTCTGCTCCTGGCCTATATGAATAAACTTTACTCTTGCATGTCTTTTTTTAAGTGGATCTGGTACTTTCTCCTTAATCAACCTCTGATCATCTTGTACACTGAGACAGTTGTCTAACTTTCCTTGTGCTTTTTGTTACTAAATCTTCCAGGCTTGTCTGGTTTTCCTACACCTTGCTTTCTCCTAGCCCACCAACACTGTGATTTCATGTGGCCCCTTTTATTACAATGAAAATACTGGAGTTTTTAACTTCCCTTAATCAACCTCTGATCATCTTGTACACTGAGACAGTTGTCTAACTTTCCTTGTGCTTTTTGTTACTAAATCTTTCAGACTTGTCTGGTTTTCCTACACCTTGCTTTCTCCTAGCCCACCAACACTGTGATTTCATGTGGCCCCTTTTATTACAATGAAAATACTGGAGTTTTTAACTTCTTTGTCCCCTTCTTTTTTAGGTAATTCTCCTTATGATCTTCACTGAGATCTACCTTTCCCTTTCCACACGAGAGTTTCTCTTTGCCTCAATTTCTATCCCTCATAGACCGAAATTGATTCTGGAAGTCAATCTGAGTTTTATGGACCAGCTCAGAATCATCAGCCCCTTCAGCTGCTAACCTTGCTGTTTTAACTCTCTGCTCTTCCACATGTGGTCGCACTACTTAAGGCAGTGAAATTTTGAATTCCTCCAAAATAATTACCTAAGGGCATCATAAGTTTGCTCAATTTTTCAAGCTCTTATCCATCGATTAAAATTATTCTGTTTGATCCTTTCAAACTCAATGTAGGATTGTCCAGGGTCCCTCCTTAGATTTCTGAAACGTTGTCTATAGACTTCTGGTACAAGCTCATATGCACTTAAAATGGCTTTTTTCACCTCCTCATACTCCCCAGATCCCTCCTCTGATAGTGATGTGAATACCTCACCAGCCCTACCTACAAATTTCATTTGGATCAACAAAACCCACATTGCAACTGGCCACTGCATTTGTTTAGCCACCTTTTCAAATGAGATGAAAAAGGCTTCTACATCCTTCTCATCAAATTTAGGCAATCCTTGAACATACTTAAACAGTTTCTCACTCGGTTTTTGACTACCAGGGGATTGCTCCTTCTCACTCTCTTCCTCACTAAGCCTACCCTCAGCCTTTATTCTCCAGCCCTTTATGTTGACTTCCCTTTTTAAGTGTCAGTTTTTGAAGTTCAAACACTCTCTTTTTCTTTCTCCACGCTCTCTTTTTCCCTCTCTTCTGCTGCTCTCTCTTTTCCTCACAGAAGCAGGCAGTTCCAATTCCAGGTTCTCTATTAATTCTTGCAACTTGGTCTTATTCACTTTTCGCAAAAGTTCCAAAATCACCACATCTACATCCAAAAAACTTTTAATGACTGAAAGAGCCATTCCTATCCCAAGCTTTGTCTACCCAATCAAACCAATACCTGAAATAAAGACACGAGCACCTACCACTCGTTGTTTAAAATCCCACAAAGAGCCCCCAGTCTGTTATGGACTAGGCCAGACCACTCAAAACATTCTGAAGCAGGCAGCCCGAGGCCATAACTTTGCAATTTGTTTCGGTAAGTATACAGTGAAAATTACCTGGATTAAGTTAGCTAAGTTGACTACTAGATTTTAAAACAGACAAAAATTTATTCACAAAATTACACAATGAAACACAAAAATCAGAATAAAGAACCCCTACAGAACTCAACCTATCCAAACTAGACTTAATTATGCTTTTCCGAATGTACACAACAGTCCCAACAAGCAAACTCCCAGCAAGCAAACTCCCTTTAAAAGCCAGTATAAATGGTTACAGTTTGGAGTTGAAGGGCCGAAAGAGAGAAAGAGTTTCCACACAGTTCCCTGTTCAACGCCCAACCAGTTCAGACTGAACTAAACTGCTCAGCTCAGCAAGAGAGCTGACCACTCTCCTACCTTTATACATCTCACTTCTAAAGCATGACCACTTTGGCCTGAAGTCTCATCTGTTTACATTTAAACAAAAGGCCTCTCAAAATCATTTTCATCTCTGTATCAAACCGGATTGATTGGAGACTGGATTAGTGGTGCTGGAAGAGCACAGCAGTTCAGGCAGCATCCAAGGAGCTTTGAAATCGACGTTTTGGGCAAAAGCCCTTCATCAGGAATAAAGGCAGAGAGCCTGAAGCGTGGAGAGATAAGC
>NC_057743.1:36589506-36610421 GCF_004010195.1 Chiloscyllium plagiosum | reverse complement strand
TCCTCGGCAGAGTGGGAGGGGGATTTGAAATGTTGGGCCACGGGGCGGTGTTGGTGATTGGTGCAGGGGTCCCGGAGATGTTCCCTAAAGCGCTCTGCTAGGAGGCGCCCAGTCTCCCCAATGTAGAGGAGACCGCTTCGGGAGCAACGGATACAATAAATGATATTAGTGGATGTGCAAGTAAAACTTTGATGGATGTGGAAGGCTCCTTTAGGGCCTTGGATAGAGGTGAGGGAGGAGGTGTGGCAGGGGAAAGTGCCAGGATGGGAGGGTGGGTTGTAGGGGGATGTGGACCTGACCAGGTAGTCACGGAGGGAACGGTCTTTGCGGAAGGCGACTGGCCTAGTTTATTACTCCCCTGAAAAAAAAATCAAGGACAGAGTCTCCTTGAGCCAAGGAACAGCTTTTAGAAAGAAAAGGGGCTAGCCTTGTGACAATTCAAAGTGATAGGTTCCCACAGAAACATCCGACTGTCATGTCATGTCAATGAATGGAAATTGTTAGACTTTACCACAACAGAACAGAAGAAATGAAAGCAAAGGGACATTGTAGATGGTTTAATGAGTCACAGGAAGTAGTGTGGAACTGATTAATTCATTCATGTTTGCACAGTTGCCAGTTGCCCTCTGTTCGATGTAAAATGATCAAGGGCAGGTCATTTCTAAAGCTGCCCATTGGGATACTCAGAATCATAGGCAATGCTTGTTTTACCTTCCTCTTGATTTTGCTCTCTATCGTAAGAACACATGGTCTAGCCCATGTCAGGGCTGTATCTTTTTATTTTTGTGTATTTAAAAACTGTAGCTTGAAATGAGAAAGAATTGCTTCAAAAACCAATGCTTTAGAGAGTGGCTGTAGTTATGAAAAGCTAAGAAGCCAATTCCCATGGCAGGCATTGTGAATGACCATCCGAGCAAGAAGTAACTAGAGTTGAGATTGCAAACAGTCTGGAGTTGAGAGTGCGTACTGATCCAGCTCTTGGCGGCAACAAGAAGCAGATTGGCTATGGACTAGCAACAGAATCAATTTCAGAGACGTCTTGCCTGACAACAGCCATGTGATTGGTTCTTAGGTGCCTGAGCAGCTTGGAGCTGCAAACAAGTTACAAAGCTACAGACAGAGAGACAGAGAGAGAGAGAGACAGAGACAGAGACTGAGAGAAAGAGAGAAACAGAGAGAGAGATTGAATTGATCTTTCCAGTTTATCTTCCTCTACCAATAATCTATTTTCCTATTTATCTGTGTGTATGTGAGTGTGTGTTTGTTTATTTGTGTGTGTGTGCACGCTCAGGTCTGTGTATGTTTGTGTGTTTGTCTGTGTGTGAGTAATTAGAGGATTAAAAGGTTTAGTCAGTAACATTAAATGCTGTAGCTGTAGTCTAATTACTTTTATGAAATATTAACTATTGTTTAGGACAGAAGTTTGAACAGTGTTTTCTATAAATCTTGGTCTGACAGTCAGGTACATTATGGTATGGTGCATATTTCAAAACAACTTGAACATTTGGTATTGACTCTGTGGATAGTGGGGCCTGATTTATATTGTGTTACCCAGTGGGCCACAGTACCCATTAAGCTTTGCACTTGGTCCATCAGCAAGATCCTGGCTGATTTTCTATCTCAACTTCACTTTCCCACTTTATCTTCATATCCCTCCATTCTTACTGCCTGAAAATTCATCGGCATCTATCTTAGTATAATCAATAAATGAGTATTCACTGTGAATATTTATTTCTTGGGGTTCAGAATCCCAAAGAGCAAAACATTTTTTCTCATCTCTGTTTTATGTGGCTGACCCTTTATTTTGAAGTCAGAAGTCACATGACACCAGGTTATAGTCCCAACAGGTTTATTTGAAATCACAAGCTTTCAGAGCGCTGCTCCTTCGTCAGGTGAAGCCACCAGTGTCATGTGACATCTGGCTTTGTCCACCCTAGTCCAACATTGGCACCTCCACATCATGGGCCTTTATTTTGAGACTGACCTCATGTTTTTGGTCCCTAGCTAGTCAGACATTTTCACACCATCTACTCTGTAAAGCCCCTTGGAAATGTTGTGTCACTCCTTAACTGGGAAGAGTGTGTGGGTAGTCATGCCTTACAGTTCCACAAGCCATCACAGATTGTATCAATGTATAAAACCCCAAAGCAACCACCAAACTGACTGATTTGCCTACTCAGAACAAAACCAATTTTTACCAGGTTCATCAATTACAGAAAAATGACCATTTGCTGTGACACACTAAACTTTAGCAAGAGCAGAGAGAAGAAAGGATTTCTAATCTAATACTGTCCAAATTAAACTATGCTTCTTCAAAATCTCCCAAATATGCTCACTCAATCCTGATGAAGACAGACTAACTATTTAATAGAGGGAAAATGGGGGGGAAAAGCATATAGACAGGGTTAACAAAATTCTGAAAATCAAAAGTGCAGACCATAAGATTGAAAGTTATCTTTCTCACTATTCTTGTTATTTTTTCAGTGATGGCATGCTGTTATTGGCTGGTGACAGTCATTCTTAAATTCAATGGTTGATCTGGTAGACTGAGATATTCCTTATTTGATGATGATTTCTTTTGTTCTTTTCTTGGTGTCTTTTTCTTCCCCAACCCCCCTCCCCTGCCCTCTCTCACACACACACAAAGAGGGAGAACTGGATACTTTTTGTCTGCAGGCTCTTGATGTTTCTTCTCCCCTGCTGCTCTTGGTATTTAAAAGATCTTTAACACTCAGCAGCTCAACCCATCAGAGGACTGTTGCAAGGCAGCATTTCCTTAACTCAAAAAGTCTTGGCGCCACCCAGTCTCAAAATCTCCAACTTTACTGCTTCAGAAAGTAATATTATATCACACAACTCAATAACATGCAGCACCTGATTTTACAAATTGTTTGGTTTTTCAGTTCTAGCAGTTTTAAATTCCAGAAAAGGAAACGCGGTCTCTTGCATTTGTTCCAATTGTCCCAACTTGTCAACATTTACAAGGTTTTGAACCAATGAAGTGCAGTAGCAGCTTTGGCCATGGCTCCCATTGGTGCTACAAGGTAGATCAAGAGCTACCAGCCTCCAATTATCTGCCAGGTTTCCTGTTTCCAAGGAGAGCTTACGATGATCATTGTGTAACATGTAACTTACCTGCATGTCTGTCAATTATTCACCACTCTCCGGATAAAGAGGTCTCTCCCAAATGGACATATTCATCACTGTCTTATATTTAGGGCCTCCTACTTTTGGATTGCACAAATCTCCCCAAAAAAATGAAAACTCCTTTTATGTTTTCACCTGATCAAATACCTTCATACTTTTATAAAAGCAAAGTACTGCAAATGCTGCAGATCTGAAATAAAAACAGAAAGTGCTGGAGATCTGGCAGCATCTATAAGGAGAGTAAAGGTCTTGAGTCTGAAATGACTTTTCTTTGGAGGAAGACCTACTGAGTTTCTACAGAACTTTATCCCTTCATGATTTTAAGCACTCTTATGATGTTACGGTTCAGCCTTCTCCTTTCCAAGTCTTGCAGTTCATGAGTTATTTCTAAGTTACTGTAATGACGTGCAAATGTACAAGTATTGACGCCATTGGAGCGTGTGCAAATGCTGCCTGTTGCAGCTGCCTGCATCAGTGTATGACTAGCGCTATTTGGATATTATGGATAATCACTCTGAGGCTGAATATACTGAGCAGACTTTTGTCAGTTCTCCAAGCTGTCTGCCACGCTGTCTGAAACCCTAGAATGGAGGCGCAGTAGTGCAGCAAGTAACATGGGCTGGGTCCACTTTTGTTTGTCATTTATATAAATGATTTGGATGAGATTTTAGGAGACATGGTTAGTAAGTTTGTAGATGATACCAAAATTGGTGGTGTAGTGGACAGTGAAGAAGGTTATCTAAGATTATAAAGAGATCTTGATCTGTGGGTCAGTGGGCAGATGAAGTTTAATTTGGATAAATGCAAACTATTATATTTTTGTCAAACAAAAAACGGTGTCCGGTGTAGTGTAACAGAACAGAGAGACCGAGGAGTTCAGGTACTTAATTCTTCGAAGGTTGCATCACATACAGACAGAGTGGTTAAGAAGAGGTTTAGCATGCTTGCCTTCATTGCTCAGACTGTAGAGTATAGGAGTTGGGACATAGTGTTGAGATTACATAGGATATTGGAGAGGCCTCTTCTGGAAGACAGTGAGTAGTTCTGGTTCCCCGGCTATAAGAAAGATTAAATTATAGAGAATTCAGAAAAAAATTACCAGGATGTTGCTGAGAATAGAAGGTTTGAGTTATAAAGATAGACAGAATAGTCTGGGACTTTTTTTCACTGGAGCATAGGAGATTGAGGGGTGATCTTACAGAGGCTTATAAAATCATGAGGAGCATACATAAGGTAAATAGAAATGGTCTTTTCCCTAGGGTGGGGGATATCAAAACTAGGGGGTGTATTTTTAAGGTGAGAGGAGAAAGATTTAAAAACTGTTTTTACACAGAGAGTGGATTGTGTGTGGAATGAACTTCCAGAGGAAGTGATGGATGCGAATACAGTTACAACGTTTAAAAGACATTTCGATAAGTTCATGAGTAGGAAAGATTTGGAGGGATGTGGGCCAAATGCAGGCAAGTGAGACTAGATTAGTTTGGAACCTGGTCAGTACGGACCGGTTGGACTGAAGGGTCTGTTTTTGTGCTGTATGACTCTATGACTCAATCCATCTTGAATATGATTTACTTCTTGACTTCATCACTTGACCTTTTTTTAGCCATTAAACCTGTTCTAGTGTTGCATTAGTCATTAGTTGCATTTACATTTACATTTTGATAGCATTTACTCCATCTTCAAGCTACAAACACTGAAATGATATTGATTATGACCGTCACAAAATAGCAAGAAAAGTGGCCTTTGGTTGAACCTGATGTCAAGGGATGAATAACGTTGGATATATTTCTTTTGTTTTTGTTTGTCGCTGAAGAATCTCCAGCTGGCTTCCTCCAACCTCAGCCCTTTGATATTTTCCTGCAGGTCCCATTGAGCAATACCCTGGTGCATTGGGGGGACATTGAGAATGTGACACAAGCCCTGACTGAAAAGACGGATGCTGAGGATTCATTTCTGCTTCCAAGAAAATAAAGATTGAACCGCTTCATCTTTTAATGATCAGAGTAACAGCTCATCTATCAAGCAGCCTCACTGCTCCTTTGGGTTACAGGCACAGCTGATTCCACTTACAATGGCGAGAGCTGACATCCAGATTTCCTGCTTAGCTCTAACATCTAACAGAGGAGAAGCTGCCAACATGTCAAGTGATATTAACTCAGGACGTCTCTTACACTTCAATACATTCACTCCTGACGTCAGGCCCATAAGTACAATTTGCGTTCTATGTATTTACATCTCCACAGTGCATCTCTTTCCAGATCACTTCACTTCCTTTTGTCTTTGCTCATGGAGTCTCATAGGAAGTTCAAGAGAAATTTCTTACCAAGTAAATGGTTCGTATAAGGAAAACACTAACACAAGGAGTAATTTTAGTGAATAATACAGATCCATTTAAGGAGCAGCTGGAGGAAGATAGGAATTGAAGGTTACACTGTTAAAAATGGAGGAGGATATTAGTGATCCGAGCCATGGGTCAATAAATTTTGGATCCTTGAGCTGCTCAACAACTTATACTTATTTTTGGAAATGTTGGAAAAGGGTTAAGTTAATAATGATCCAATCAGAAAGTCATTACATTGCAAAGTAACCTGATCCTTGCACTCATCAGGACCAACCCAAGAATGCCAAAATTCAAATAATCACAGCAACTTATTTATTCATACACAGGAAGTGAGTGTTGCTAGCCAGCCCAACATTTATTGCCCATCCCTAATTTCCCAAAAGGGGCATTTAAAGAACAAGTCACTTATGAGACATGAGCATTGCTGACCAGAGATTTTTTTTTGCCCGTCCCTAGTTGAGAAGGTGGTGATGAATTGTCTGCTGAACTGCTGTAGTCCATGTGCTGTAGGTAGACTCACAATGTTGTTAGAGAGGCAATTCCAGGATTTTGACCCAGTGACACTGAAGGAACAGTGATCTAGTTGCAACGTATTAAGAATCAAGCCCATTGCTGTGGGTCTGGAGTGACATGTTGGCCAGACCAGGTAAGATTGGCAGCTCTCCTTCCTTAGAGGACAACAGTGTAACCGGTGGGGGTTTTAACCACTGATGATGCTTATATGGCTGTCAGCTCTCTAATACAGGTTTTATTGAATAAAAAATTCCCCATGTGCTGTAGGGGATTTGAACTCATGCCCCTAAGCTTTAGCCTGGAGTTTAAGATTGCTAGTCCAGTGACATGACCACTATGCCACTACCTCATTTGTATGGCAGAGGAAAAGGGTAGCAAGTCAACTCTGACTAGTCAAGGCATTGCCATGGAGAAAGTAACAGCACTGTCTCAGGTATAACTTCACAATATTTTATATTGAATGTACCTGGCAATTTTTAAAAAAAAGGTATTCAGGATCGTCATAATTGTTTGAATTTTAACATATAAATATTCATCCAAGATGCTACTGAACCACACCAAATGGAATAATTCATAATTAAGTATCTGGATTTTGCTTTCAGCATTGAAGGCATAATATTCATTATTCACTGTGCTTGCAGATATCTTGGCTAGAGGGACTGAATGGACTACTCCTGCTGTTAGTCTGTATATGTATGTGTAAAAGAATTATGAAGATATCTGATATTCTGAAGATTCGGTCTCTCTCGCCTGCTTGACCTTAAATAAGATCATGACTGATCTGATTACCTCACATTTCCATCTACCCTCCCCTAACCTTTCACTCCCTTGATTACCATGAATCTGTCCACTTCTGCGTTCAAAATATTCCAAGACTCTGTCTCCACCAGCTTTTGAGGAAGAGAGCTCCCAAGACCTCAATACCCTCTGTGAGGAAAAACAAACTCCTCATCTCTGTCTTAAATGGGCGACCCCTGATTTTTCAACAGTAAATACTAAAATTTCTAAATTCTTCCACAAGAGAAAATATCCTTTCCACAGTTATCCTGCTAAGGCACTAAGGATCTTACATTCTGTTCCAGTCACCTCTGACCATTCCAAATCCCAGCTGATACAAGCCTAGCCTGTCCAACCTTCCAATCCGCCCACACACCCTTCCTTAAATAGGAAGACCAAAGCTGTACACAGCACTCCAGATGTGGTTTTACCAATGCCCCCTTTAATTGAAGTGGAATGTCCCTACCATTATATTCAATTGACCTCACAATAAATTATAACATTCTGATTACTTCGTATCCTACATTCTAATCTCCTGTGATTCACGTACCTAGATTCTTCTGCATCTCAGAGGTCTGCACCACCTAGATAACATGATTTTCAATTCATCCTCCCAAAATGGACAATTTCACATTTCCTCACATTATATTCTGTTTGCCAGATCTTTGCTCATTCACTTAACCGATCTATATCCTTTTGTAGCCCTTTGATGTCCCCTTCATAACTTACTTCCTATCTACCTTTGCGTCATCAGCAAATTTAGCTGGTCTTTCATCCCTGACTTTCATATAAATTATAGAGCTGAGTTCCTAGCACTACTCCCTGTGACACACTAGTCATATCATTTTGCCAACCAGAAAATGATTCAATTCCCTTTTGTGTTAACCAGCCAACCATCCATCTTTGCCAACATGTTACACACCCCATACCTTAAGTATTTAATTTCCACAATAATGACATGGCACTTTATCAGGAAATCTATACTTTGACCAGTTCCCCTCTATCTGCAGTTCATGTTACTGCCTCAAAGAACTGCAATGAATTTGTTAAACACAGTTTTCCTTTCACTAAACCACATTGTGAAATTCATGCTTTGAGTAGTAACTTGTGGTAGTTAGAGAGCTGTTTCAGTACAGCAACCTCTGTTATTATTATCTATTATTATTGTTAGTAATTTAGGGCTCATTATTAAGGATGAGATTGCAGAATGTGCGTGACAAATTTTTAAAAAATTCATTCATGAGATGTGTGCATCTCTGGCGAGATTGGCACATCTTGTCCATTTCTAATTGCCGAAAGGGCAGTTACGAGTCAACCAATTTGCAACGAGTCTGTAGTCCAGACCAGGTAAGGATGCCATCTTTCTTCCCTAAAGGATATTAGTGAACCAGATGGGCTATTCTGCCAATCGGCAATTGGTTCATGATCATCATTAGACCCTTAATTCCAGATTCTTTATTGAATCCAAATTCTACCATCTACCATGCCAGGATTTGAACACAGGTCCTCAGAACATTACCTGTGTTTCTAGATTAATAAGTCTAGCAATAAGTACAATTAAGTCATTGCCTCCCTGTAAAATAGGGCTGAGTCAGAACAGCTTCATCAAGTGAGGTCATACCTGACAAATCTGTTAGAATACTTTGGGGAGGTAACAAGCAAATTAGACAAAGGGGAGCCAGTGGACGTGATCTATTGGATTTACAGAAGGCCTTTGACAAGGTGCTGCACAGGAGGCTGCTGAATAAGAGCCCATGGTGTCAGGGGCAAGTTACTGACATGGATAGAGAATTGACTGACTGGCAGAAGGCAGAGAGAGGATGAAATGGGGTCTTTTTCAGGATGGTAGCCAGTGAATAGTGGAGTTCTGCAGGGGTGTTGGGACCACAACTATTCACTGTACATTAACGAAGGAACTGAGGGCATTGTCACTAAGTGTGCAGATGACAGAAAGATTCATGGAGGGACAGGTCATGTTGAGGAAGTGGGAATGCTGCAGAAGGACATGGAATTGCGAGGAGAGCGGGCAAAGATGTGACAGATGAAATAAAATGTGGTACACTACGAGGTTATGCACTTTGGTTGGAAGAATCGTGGCCTAGGTTATTTTATTAGTGGAGAAAGGCTTCTGAAATCTGAAGTTCAAAGACACTTGAGAGTCTGAGTTCAGGATTCTCTTAAGATTAACATGCGGGTTCAGTTGGCAGTTAGGAAGGCAAATGCAATGTTAGCATTCATTTCAAGAGGGTTAGAATACAAGAGTACAACTGAGGCTTTATGAGGCTCTCATCAGAATGCATTTGGAATATTATGAGCAGTTTTAGACCCTGTATCTAAATGATGGATGCGCTGGTGTTGGAGGAGGTCCGAAGAAGGTTTATAAGAATAATTCCAGAGATGAAGGCCGTGTCATACGAAGAGCAGTTGAGGACTCTGGGTTGTACTCAATGGAGTTCAGAAGGAAGGGATGGGATCTGATTGAGACTTACAGAATACTGAGAGGCCTGGATAGAGTGGGTGTGGAGAAGATGTTTCCTCTAGTTAGAGAAACTAGGACTTGAGGGCACAACCTCAGAGTGAAGGGATGACCCTTATGAACTGAGGTGAGAAGGAATTTCCTCAGCCAGAGGATGGTGAATCTGTGGAACTCATTGCCACAGTAGGCTGTGGAGGCCAAGACATTGGAGTGTATTTAAGACAGAGATTGATAGGTTCATGATTGGTAAGGGGATCAAGGGTTACAGGGAGAAGGCAGGAGAATGGGGTTGAGAGGCATATCAGCCATGATCGGGTAGTGAAGCAGACTCAAAGGGCCAAACAGTTTAATTCTGTTCCTGTACCTTATGGATCGGCGATGGACTGAAGAACCTTTCTCTGTGCTGTCGATCTCTACGACTCAGTTTGCAGGTTGGAAGCCTCTGTTAAACACCATGACCATGAGCCTGCTCATTTGACAAGGATATGCTCGTTCATGTTTTAACAAGTGGGGTCAATGAATTCAGATTGTTTTCTTGCATCTGTTCCAAGCAAATTTTAACTGGACAACAATGATTAAACAAAGTAAAGTAATCAGTTAAAAGTCTGGACCAAGGTTGTACGTGAATAATAATTCATATGAATAATGTTTCAAAGGAAATTGCTAAACCTAATATCTTTGCCCCTCATTTTTCTATTTTATCACTGTGTTGCATTTAACATTTGGTGATCTTCAACATTGTCAAAATTTGCAAAGCAACAGGGCTGATGTTGTACAGAGAAGACATTGGAGTCTGTCTAAAACAGACAGGACTTTGATGAGTTCCCCAGAGAGGTCAAATGAGTGTCTCAGAGAGTGAAAAGGCTGGTGTAGTGTATAGCACATTGCGAGGAATTTACAGACACAGCTGCAAATCATCCCAAGACAGTGAGGCATCTAAATCTCTGCTTGGCCACAATGAAACCTTCCTATTATAGAGCGTGGAGACATTCCTGCTAATCCTAACGAGTAGCTGGCAGTTAGAGGTAATTTAACAATGTCACAGAATTAGAAAATAGACTTTGGCTTGTGAAGATTACCACACTAATGCGCTCCTGTTAAATTCCGATGTATTCTGCCTTCATTGTGAGCTGTCATGAGAGTATTAGCATACCAGAAAGATTTAGTGAGCCCTTTTCTTCCTGTTGACAGTTCAGCGACACAATTGATGTCTCTACATTCTTGAGGAAATCAGTAGACCTTCTGGAATGGTGCACTTCTCACACACTCCGGATACACTACTCTGTCTAATCAGTTTGCAAAGCCTGCAGCAGACCTGTAGCGAAGGCAGTGGGGTGACTCTTTGTCAGAACTGGACTTGCCATGGTGGTGCGTGCATGGAATGAGCTGCCAGAGGAAGTGGTGGAGGCTGGTACAATTACAGCATTTAAAAGGCATCTGGATGGGTATTTGAACAGGAAGAGTGTAGAGGAATATGGGCCAACTGCTGGCAAATGGGACTGGATTAGGTTAGGTTAACTGGTCGGAATGGATGAGTTAGGCCGAAGGGTCTGTTTCCATGCCGTACATTTCTGTGACTCTATGGCTCCCTTCACATTAAGACCTGCCTGCTGAGCATAACGCTGAGAGGCACTGCTTCCCAAAAAAGACTCAGGGTGATAATCTGTGGGGAGTCAGGGAGCTGCCCTTTCCTCTTACTGCTACTTTTGATAAAATAGCTACTCGTGAAGGACCCGGTCTGAGTTTCATCCTCCCAGCAAACTGTCTTTGGTTGGAATCCAATGATGTGTAAATTTGTAATAGGTGAATGTCACGTGACAATGTAATTGGGGGGATGGTGCAGATTGATTTCATTTAACCTGGAGCCCTTCTATAGTCTGCAGCTAAGTTGATTCTACACAAAATGAAAATCTGATGGACGTGCTTTTATTTTGTGCAGATTCACCTCGACACCCCTAATCTTCGATTTATTTCAGAATTCCAAATATTAATAATCTTCAAATCACTTTCTGGGAATTTCTGCTTCAGGTGCTGTAAGCTCTCACGGGGTCAACATCCGGCTCAGTGAAGAAGATGGTGATAAATCGGGAATAACAGTGAATGGCTCCATTTTATTGCACGACTGATCTGATGTGATCAGCCTTTGTCTTCTCCAAAGAGCACGTGTGTTTTTGCTAAAGGAACATCTGTAAGATTGATCATTTTCAAACACCGACGTAGTGGACGAAGACGCAAGAAATCCACAAAGTTTTCAGTACTCCTTAACATTTGCAGTTGCCGGCTTAACCTAAAACACAAGGGCTTTGTGCAGCGATTGGAACCAGGGCAAGTTGGATCTTACTGACTATGAGATCCTTAATTGGGGCTGTTAACCTGGACCAATAAAGGAGCCCTAACTGACAGATATAAACAGGAGATTTTTGATTTAGTCCCTACCCTCCCCTTCACTGTTTTGATCACACAGCACTGTCCCTTGATGTGAAGGGCAGTGTTTGTCACTGGCCACCCGGGTGTTTTCCTATCTTCCTGGTGGTGGAAATTGAATAAAGACTTGTGCACTTTGTGTCTTTCACTGTGTCTCACACCTGCGCACACACACACCATGGGTGCTGGGGATATAATAAGCACTACCGCACTTAGGTGGTAGTGTGGGTGTTAAAGAGAAAAAAAAAGAAACAGGAATGACACTCAGCATTGCACAAAACAAAAAAAAAAGGGGGTGTCTACGATAAAAAAAATAAACAAGAATGTTTCCCTGCCCTCCCCTTCACTGTTTGATCAAACAGCACTGCCCTTTGATGTGAAGGGCAGTGTTTGTCACTGGCCACCCGGGTGTTTTCCTATCTTCCTGGTGGTGGAATAAAAATAAAGAAAAAAGAAGAAAAAAAATTTAAAAAAATAAAAATAAACAGGAGATTTTAGTCCCTTCCCTCCCCTTCACTGTTTTTGATCACACAGCACGGTCCTTTGATGTGAAGGGCAGTGTTTGTCACTGGCCACCCGGGTGTTTTCCTATCTTCCTGGTGGTGGAAATTGAATAAAGATTTGTGCACTTTGTGTCTTTCACTGTGTCTCACACCTGCACACACACACACCATGGGTGCTGGGGAAAAAATAAGCACTACCGCACTTAGGTGGTAGTGTGGGGGTTAAAAGAAAAAAAAGAAATATAATCAGAAAAGAAAAAAAAATAAACAACAGTGTTTCCCTACCCTCCCCTTCAAAAAAAAATAAATGGGACATTAGAGGTGGGCGCCGCAGGGAGAAAAAAAAAACAGGAGATTTCCAACTCTATTTTGATTTAGTCCCTACCCTCCCCTTCACTGTTCTGATCACACAGCACTGTCCTTTGATGTGAAGGGCAGTGTTTGTCACTGGCCACCCGGGTGTTTTCCTATCTTCCTGGTGGTGGAAATTGAATAAAGATTCGTGCACTTTGTGTCTTTCACTGTGTCTCACACCTGCACACACACACACCATGGGTGCTGGGGATAAAATAAGCACTACCGCACTTAGGTGGTAGTGTGGGGGTTAAAATTTAAAAAAAAAGAAAAAAACAGGTGTGCTTGCCCTTTGAGGTGAAGGGCAAAAAAAAATAAAAAATAAAAAATAAATAAACAGTGGAGGGCTCTAAGAAAAAAAAACAGGAGTGTCACTGCCCTTAAGAAAAAAAAAGTGCACAAATCTTTATTCAAATAGAGTTGGAGGGAGAAATGATGCACTCCACTCCCTGCAGCGCCCACCTCTCCCTGAACAACTCCAGGGTGAGGACTGATTGTTAAACTCCTGATGCACATAATGTTTCAGGTGTAACTCAGTTCTCATTACGGGATAGTTGTTTCACTGGCTGGTTACAGCCTGTGTGTTACTCTCTCTTCGTTCTGAGAAAAGGACAATGTTAATTTTATGGTAGGGCTTAGGCCTTGGACTGTAGTTTTTTTTGTTTTTTTGTATGTGTCTTCACTTTTTATTGGTGTTTGGACTGAGCCCTGTGGAAGACATACATTTTACCAGAGGAGCTGTTCCTGTGGGGAGGCCTAGCCCTGGGACTCTGAAGATTGAACACCTGTGTGTGTGCTGGGAGGTGAGCAGTTGCTGTAATCCTGGAGTTTGGGTGAAGACTTTCCTTTGGGAGTGGACCAAACCCCTGTGAGTTAACTGCATCTGTACTATGTACTGTGTTCTTGTGAGTGGGCCTGGCTCTCCAAGGCTGGACCAGGACTCCATTGAGACTGAACATCTGTGCTGTGGGGTGTGCATTTGCTGCCTCCAGGAGTGGACTCTGCCCTTGATTGTGGACTGTTTTTAACAACGGACTCTGCAGTTTGGAGCGGACTCTAATCCTGACATTGCACATTGTATACTGGAGTGGACTCTTCCAGGAAATGGATTCCATATCTTGATTTGGACTGTGTACCAGAAAGGAGTTTTTTTTGGGGGTAACTAACTGTATTGTGGTGTTTCCTGGGTCTATCACCCGCACTGTCTTGCTTGTCCCTGGGTCTAGCAGGCCTTGCTGTGAGCTGGGAGGCTCATGGGTCGTCCTGAAAGCTGTCACCCCGAGAGCCGGAGGGTGGGTAGTCCATCCTGTGAATCTGAAGGTTGGTAGGCTGTCCCAAAAGCCGGAGGGTGGGTAGGCCATCCTGACCGCTGTCATCCCAGACGGGCACTGGGGCGGGCTGTCCTAGAGATGGTCGAAAGGTGTGTCAGGGAGGACCGAGAACTGGAAGGGACATGGGGTGGACAGAGAACCGAAAGGTGGGTAGGGGCGGGCTGCCTTAGAGTGGTCGGAAGGTGGGAGGCTTGCTGAGTCTGTATTGTCTGCACTTTTGTATGTAACAGTACTGTCTAATGTACAACTGTGATTGCTGTTGTGTCTTTATATCTTTGTGAAACTGGGATTTGAGGTTTGTCCTCATGTCCCTGTAAACTGTTTGAATGGTAGGGTTTGGGGCCTGGCTTTGCTGCTCTTCTCCCTTGTAAAATTGCTGTATCTTGTATGCAGCTGTAAATGTAACTGTTTGTTGTAAACTGTTTTTGTAATTTGTTTAATAAAATTAAAAAAAACAGGAGATTCAGAGTCTTCTCAGTTTAGGGGACTGACTCTGCGCTGGCTGGTGTTATAGTCAGTATGTTACTGTTAGTTTCTGCTTTTTTTTGGAGGGAGAAAAACCTGATTCCTGAACTGGCAGAATTATTTAGCCAGTTTGTTAACTGGCATTCCTTTTAATGAGGACTGATTGTTAAATTCCTGATGCACATAATGTGTTTCAGGTGAAACTTGGTTCTCATTAGGGGATTGTTTCACTAGGTGGTTGTAGCCTGTGTGTTACTCTTTTTTCTCTCTCTTACTTTTGAGAAAAGGACAATGTTAATTTTGTGGTAGGGCTTAGTCCTTGGACTCTAGTTTTCTTTGTTTTTTTGTACATGTCTTCACTTTTATTGGTGTTTGGACTGAGCCCTGTGGAAGACATACATTTTACCAGAGGAGCTGTTCCTGTGGGCAGGCCTAGCCCTAGGACTGGGCCTCTGAAGATTGAATACCTGTGTGTGTGCTGGGAGGTGAGCAGTTGCTGTATCCTGGAGTTTGGGAGAAGACCTTTCCTTCAGGAGTGGACCAAACCCCTGTGAGTTAACTGTACCTGTACAATGTACTATGTTCCTGTGAGTGGGCCTGGTTTTCCAAGGCTGGGCCAGGACTCCATGGAGACTGAACACCTGTGTGCTGTGGGGTGTGCATTTGCTGCCTTCAGGAGTGGACTCTGCCCTTGGTTGTGGACTCTGTTTTTAGTAACGGACTCTGCAGTTTGGAGTGGACTCTATTTCTGACAATGTACATCATATACTGAAGTGGAGTCTTCCTAGAAATGGATTCTATATTTTGAAGACTGTATAGATTTGGACTGTGTACCAGGAAGGACTGTTTTTTTGGTAACTAACTGTATTGTGGTGTTTCCTGGGTCTATCACCTGCACTGTCCTATGTCTGGCAGGCCTTACTGTGAGCTGGGAGGCTCATGGGTCGTCCTGAAAGCTGTCACCTGAAGGTTGGTAGGCTGTCCCGAAAGCCGGAGGGTGGGTAGGCCACCCTGATGCCAGTCGCTCAGCCAGATGGTGGGTAGGCCGTTCTGAGCACTGTCGTCCTGAGAAGGGGTAATTGGGATGGGCTGTCCTAGAGGTGGTCGAAAGGTGTGTCAGAGCAGCTGAGAACCAGAAGGTGCGTAGGGACAGGCTGCGGTCCGGAAGGCTTGTAGACCACCCTGCACATTGTCGTCCCAGGGAAGGGGCTGGGCTGTCCTAGAGGTGGCCGGAAGGTGTGCCAGGATAGCCCACTGGCTGGATGGTGCATCAGGGTGGGTGAGAGCCCAATGGTATGTAGGGGCAGACAGAGAGCCAGAAGGCAGGTAGCCGTCCTCAGCGCTGTCACCCCGGGCAGGTACCGGGGTGGGCTGCCCCAGAGGTGGTCAAAAGGTGCTGAGGGTGGGTAGGCCATCCTGACTGCTGTCACCCCCAGGTGGGTACCGGGGTGGGCTGTCCTAGAGGTGGTCGAAAGCTGTGTCAAGGCAGACCAAGAGCTGGAAGGTGTGTAGGGGCGGGCTGCCTTAGAATGGTTGGAGGGATAAGTCTTGCTGGGTCTGTATTGTCTGCACTTTTTATGTAACAGGATTGTCTTCTGTACAAATGTTATTGCTGTCTTTTTATATTTGAAACCGGGATTTGTGGTTTGTCCTCTATTCCCTGTAAACTGGTTGAACGGTAGGGTTTGGGGCCTAGCTTTGCTGCTCCTCTCCCTTGTAAAATTGCTGTTGTACACAGCAGTAAATGTTAAGTTTTTTTTTATATAAACTGTTTTGTAATTGTTTAACAAAATAAAATAATATAAACAGGAGATTCAGAGTCTTCATTTAGGGGACTGACTCTATGCTGGCTGGTGCTACAGTGTATTCCTGCTGGTTTCTGCTTCCCCTCTTTTTTTTTGGAGGGGGAAACCGGATTCCTGAACTGGCTGAATTATTTAGCCAGTTTGTTAACTGGCATTCCTTTTAGTGAGGCCTGATTGTTAAACTCCTGATGCACATAATGTGTTTCAGGTGTAACTCAGTTCTCATTAGGGGATTGTTGTTTCACTGGCTGGTTGCAGCCTGTGTTACTTTTTTTTTGAGGGAAGGACAATGTTAATTTTATGGTAGGTTAGCCCTTGGACTCTAGTTTTCTTTGTATGTGTCTTCACTGTTTTTGGTGTTTGGACTGAGCCCTTATGGAAGACATACATTTTACCAGAGGAGCTGTTCCTGTGGAGAGGCCTGGGACTGGGCATCTGAAGATTGAAGCTGAAAATGTGTTGCTTATGCCCGAAACGTCGATTCTCCTGTTCCCTGGATGCTGCCTGACCTGCTGCGCTTTTCCAGCAACACATTTTCAGCTCTGATCTCCAGCATCTGCAGACCTCACTTTCTCCATCTGAAGATTGAACACCTGTGTGTGTGCTGGGAGGTGAGCAGTTGCTGTATCCTGGAGTTTGGGAGAAGATCTTTCATTCAGGAATGGACCAAAACCCCTGTGAGTTAACTGCACCTGTACTATGTTCCTGTGAGTGGCCTGGTTTTCCAAGGCTGGGTCAGGACTTCATGGAGACTGAACACCTGTGGGGTGTGCATTTGCTGCCTTCAGGTGTGGACTCTGCAGTTTGGAGTGAACTCCATTTTGGACAATACACCTCATAACCTGGAGTGGACTCCATTCCTGGGAATGGACTCTATATATTTTGAAGACTTTATATTTGGATTGTGTACCAAAAAGGACTCCGTTTTTCAGTAATTAACTACATTGTGTTGTTTGTTGGGTCTATCACCTGCACTGTCTTGTGTCCCTGGGTCTGGCAGGCCTTACTTGGAGCTGGGGTGCTCATGGGTGGTCCTGAAAGATGTCACCCCGAGAGCCAGAGGGTGGGTAGACCATTCTCTGAACCTGAATGTTGGTAGGCTATCCCGAAAGCCGGAGGGTGGGTAGGCTGTTCTGAGCGCTGTTGTCCCAAGAAGGGGTAATTGGGACGGGCTGTCCTCTAGGTGGTCGGAAGGTGTCAGAACAGCCGGGAGCCAGAAGGCTCATAAGGGCAGGCTGAGGTCTGGAAGGCTTGTGGGCTACCCTGCACGCTGTCGTCCCAGGGAAGGGGACGGGCTGTCCTAGAGGTGGCCGGAAGGTGTGCCAGGATAGCCCACTGGCCGGACGGTGCATCAGGGTGGGTGAGCCCAATGGTACGTAGGGGCAGACAGAGAGCCAGAAGGCAGGTAGCCGTCCTCGGTGCTGTCACCCCGGGCAGGTACCGGGGCGGGCTGTCCTAGAGGTGGTCGAAAGGTGTCAGGGCAGACTGAGAGCCAGAAGGTGCATGGGGCGGGCTGCCTTAGTGATCCAAAGGGGGGAGGGACAGGGGCTTGCTGGGTCTGTATTGTCTGCACTCTTGTATGTAACAGTATTGTCTCACGTACAACTGTCATTGTCGCTGTCTTTTCATACGTGAAACTGGGATTTGAGGTTTGTCTTCATCTCTCTGTAAACTAGTTGAACGGTAGAGTTTGGGGCCTGGCTTTGCTGCTCCTCTCTTGTAAAATTGCTGTCGTATACTGCTGTAAAGGTTAACTTCTGTATTAGTGGTGCTGGAAGAGCACAGCAGTTCAGGCAGCATCCGAGGTACAGTAAAATCGATGTTTTGGGCAAAAAGCCTTCATCAGGATGTAAATGTTAACTGTTTTTCTGTAAACTCTTTATTTTATTAATTAAAAAAAAAACAGGAAATTCAGTCTCCTCACTCTAGGGACGGGCCTTGAGCTGGCTATCAGCCTCCGTGCAGTTTGTTCACTTTAGAATTCCAGTGGTTGCCAGTGACTGCAGAAACCACACTTGTTGTGTACCTGGTATCTTCCCGTTCTGACCTCCTATCAGATTTCATGGGAGGGTTGGTGTGGGCTTATTGGGCCAACTGGCCTGTTTCCATACTGTAGGGATTCTGATTCTAGGTAGACCTTCTGTTGAAATTCAAGCTCAGGCTCCCCCTGTTCCACAAAACAAGCTGAACCAGACTCCTGTGTCTCTCTCTTTCTTTCTAATAATTTTTAAAATCGATCGGCTCAGACATGTTATGACCTCTGTCAAATTTCATGGGCCTGAGGGGGAGCAACCCATGTCAAATGCATATTAATCATGTGTAATTGCATGTAGATGGTGGATACTAATTGGGATTTCACTTGAGCATACATAAAGAGACACGGGCTTTTGTGGTGCAGTGGTAATGTCCCTACCTCTGGGCCAGAAGGCATATATTTAAGTCCCACTGTTTTAAAAGTGCACAATAACATCCTTGAACAAGTTAATTAGAAAATATCTACACAAGTCAGTCTCCATCTTGCACCTTACAGCTCCATTTTGATTTAGTTCTCTCATCATCATTGACTGTTTGCACTGCCTATAATGAACTTTGTATAAATTAACCAGCTGGAAAACATGAATAATTTATTGGTCGTGCTTAGTAGACTAAAGAAGAAATGAGTGATTTGGTGATGAGGGAAAAGAAAACAACATTAAGTTGTCTATAAGAGCACTTCTGGACAAAAAATATATTAAAACGCACTGACCTATGGTGTAGTGGCTGTACCCCATCTCTGGGCTAGAAGGCCACTGTTCAAGTCCCAAGTGCTCCAGAGATTGTCATAAACTCTGAATGGGTTCTTTTGTCAAATCTACAAAGAAACAATGAGATGTTTGGGTTCAAGTCCTACCTGCTGCAAAGGTGCCTTATAACATGTCTGAGCTGATTGATTGATTGATTTAAAATTATATTAAAACACACGAATCTGGTTCAGTAGTTAAAGAGCCTGTTTTGTGGACAGGGGATCCTAAGTTTGAATCTCAACAATGGGTTTACCTAGAATCACAGAATCCTTAGTGTGGAAACAGGCCATTCGGCCTAACAAGCCCACCCTGACCCTCCAAAGAGTATCCAACCCAGACCCAAACCCTTATCCTATCCCTGTAACCCTGCATTTCCCATGGCTAACACACCTACAAGTCTCTGAACACTATGGATGATTTAACATTGCCAAGGGCACTCGCCTACACGACTGTGGGAGGAAACTGGAATACCCAGAGGAAAGCCATGCAGACACTGGGAGAATGTGCAAATTAATTAATATGTAAATCATTAATACATGCAGGGGTCTTGTAGTGAAATGACAGTGTCCCTACCTCTGGGACAGAAGATCCAGGTTTGAGTCTCATCCTAATAAAAGCAAATTACTGCAGATGCTGGAATCTGAAACCAAAAGAGAAAATGCTGGAAAGTCTCAGCCGGTTTGGCAGCATCTGTAAGGAAAGAAAGAGCTGACGCTTTCCAGCATTTTCTCTTTTGGTTTGTGTCTCATCCTCCCATGGTTGACTTAAGTATAAAGAAATGTCAATACTCCTTAAGCAGCCCCATCAATCAATGGAGCACAAAACTGTTAATCTCAGAGTCAAGTGGGTTCATGCTCCATGACTACTGGGGCTGTTTAATGAGCGGAAAATGTGTTGCTGGAAAAGCGCAGCAGGTCAGGCAGCATCCAAGGAACAGGAGAATTGACGTCGATTCTCCTGCTCCTTGGATGCTGCCTGACCTGCTGCGCATTTTCAGCTCTGATCTCCAGCATCTGCAGTCCTCACTTTCTCCTCGGGGCTGTTTAATGAGTCTTGTGGCACACCGTTAGTGCTGTTCCCTGTGAGCCAGATGGTCTGGCTTTGGAGGTATGTCATTGCATGTTCAAACAGGTTAATTGAAAGAAATGAAGGGGCATTTACTGAAACAGTGGTATGGATAAGTTAGGAGGTATATTTGATTTATTACTGTCACATGTATCTCGGTACAGTGAAAAGTTTTGTTTTGCTTGCAGTAGAGTCAGATCATAGAAGAGAAAGTGAGGACTGCAGATGCTGGAGATCAGAGATGGAAATGTGTTGCTGGAGAAGCGCAGCAGGTCAGGCAGCATCTAGGGAACAGGAGAATCGACGTTTCGGGCATTAGCCCTTCTTCAGGAATGAGGAAAGTTTGTCCAGCAGGCTAAGATAAAAGATAGGGAGGAGGGACTTGGGGGAGGGGCGTCGGAAATGTGATAGGTGGAAAAAGGTCAAGGGGAGGGTGATAGGACAGATTGGGGTGGGGGCGGAGAGGTCGGGAAGAAGATTGCAGGTTAGGGAGGCGGTGCTGAATTTGATGGATTTGACTGAGACAGGCGGGGGGGAGGGGAAATGAGGAAACTGGTGAAATCCGAGTTCACCCCTTGTGGTTGGAGGGTTCCTAGCCGGAAGATGAGGCGTTCCTCCTCCAACCGTCGTTTCGCTGTGGTCTGACGATGGAGAAGTTCAAAGACCTGCATATACTTGGTGGAGTGGGAGGGGGAATTGAAATGTTGAGCTACAGGGTGGGACACCCGGACCAACCAACCCAACCACCCTGTAGCTCAACATTTCAATTCCCCCTACCACTCCACCAAGGATATGCAGGTCTTTGGACTCCTCCATCGTCAGACCACAAAACGACGGTTGGAGGAAGAACACCTCATCTTCCGGCTAGGAACCCTCCAACCACAAGGGATGAACTCGGATTTCACCAGTTTCCTCATTTCCCCCCCCCCCA